>NW_021184610.1:0-1015 GCF_002162155.2 Triticum dicoccoides
CCAGAAACTACTTGCAACTCCTGGACAGAGGACAAGGGTGATTAAGAAGCCGAGAGGGTCCATTGGTTTCGGGCCCAATGCGTGGTAGTAGCTGAATCATGGATCACAAACACAGAACTCAGTTCCTGAGGACGGCTGCAATGAGACAACCCACCATGTACTCCTACATGGCCTCTCACCGCTACCTTTACCAAAACGTGTTCACACACTTAGCTCACACACAGTAGGACATGTTCACACGCCTCTGATTCATCCCCGATGAATCAGACCTGACTCAACTCTAAGCAGTAGCAGGCATGACAAACAAGCAAGAATGAGTAGGCACAACAGGGCTCAAACAACTCCTACTCATGCTAGTGGGTTTCATCTATTTACTGTGGAATGACAGGTCATGCAAAGGATAAAGGGGTTCAGCTACCGCAGCAAGTAACAGATGAATCGTTGTTGTCCTAATGCGGTAAAAGAGAGCAGGAGCGAGAGAGTGGGATTGTATCGGAATGAACAAGGGGGTTTTGCTTGCCTGGCACTTCTGAAGATAACATTGAGTCTTCATCAGTGTCAATGATCACAACGTCGGAACATCGTCTACCGGGAGGGAACAGATACCGGCAACAAAGAAGAAATACAATCAATGCAATGCACAATATGATGCATGCTCATGACATGGCAATATGAATGTGTTTTGAGCTAATGCAACTAGCAATAGATTAAATGAAGTTGGTTTGAATACAAGATTCAAATTCAAACTCCATATGTGATTATTCAAATGCCATTTAATTGATTTGTGCTAAACAGCAGCTATAAGTTGTTCTAACATGCATGAAAATGGTACAGATGGATTCCTTGAATTTTTCTGATAATTTTTCATATATAAAATATTTAATTTGGAGTTAAGGTTGAATTACTATGAATTTTTGAAGTTTTGAACATTTTCTGGAATTTCCTGAATATTTAGAATTAAAATAATTCCAGAAAATGATTTAACTGCGTCAGCCTGACGCCAGCATGACGTCAG
>NW_021184611.1:0-1113 GCF_002162155.2 Triticum dicoccoides
GGATTGGTGGTGGATATATGGTGGTGGTATATGGCAGCGGTGGTGGTAGCGGTGGTAGTATATGGATATGGATCGGTGGTGGTATATGGGCACGGATTGGTGGTGGTATATGGATACGAATTCGGAGCGGTGGTGGTAGATGGCAGGGGCGATGATGATGGTGCGGCGGCGGCGTGACAACTTATGACCAGAACTCGAAACTCTAAAAGACTAGACTCTAAGACCAGCAACTAGACACGACGATGCAACCGCAAATTCAACAAAGCAAAACCCTAAAAAGATTATGCAAGGCTCAGATTGGTTCGGATATGATGAACTAACCCTAATTTTTTTTTGTGGCTTTTTCGTGGACTATAGGTATGAAGAACAGACTCGATCTAAACTACTAAAAAACTGTAAAATCTCACCGAGCAACCTGGAAATCTGATACCACTTGATAGAGGCGGAGGTGTCCCGTCTTTCAATGAGATGGTGGATTTCGCTTTGGTGGAAGTCGACTTTGACGATCCGACTACGAACGTGCGATGATATAGGCAAAGGTGTCCCGTCTTTCGATGAGATGGTGGATTTCGCTTTGGTGGAAGTCGACTTTGACGATCCGACTACGAACGTGCGAGGACATCGTGCCTTAGCAATCGCTAAACCAACTCCGAGAGGTTATTGACCACGCCGGAGCACGATCAACCTGACCACGAGGGTCTGTTTCCTGCGAGCAAACGAAGAACAAGCAAGAAACTAAGATTGCAATCTGGATATTGCGAATATAAGATGAAAGCTTTATTGATCAAGGTGGGGTTCTGTGACGCCTTTGTCTGGTCGTTGAACACAAACGAAGTACGCGAAGTTGCAGCTATGGCGAACTTTTAATCTAAACAAAACCCAAAGTCTAAACGATGCCCTAAGGGCTGTATATATGGAGGAAGAGGGGGGAATTTCGTGGCCCTTGGTGGAGGGGTCCGAAATCAACCCTATCTCTTGTTTCCCCACACATACGGACTCTAAAAATAGCCTATACTTATGTATTTCGAAATTACATGGGCCTGGCCCAATAATAAGGTGACGCAGCACCTAAAATAGCCTCGGGACGAAATTTATGAAGTGGCATCTTGTATA
>NW_021184612.1:0-1219 GCF_002162155.2 Triticum dicoccoides
AGAGCATACAAGCAACAAGCGGAAGCATTACATGTCTGGGTACAGACATCTACAAATGAAAAAGGCTGAAGAGCCTGACTATCTACAACATCCGATCAAGATCGTAGCTGAGGTACTAGCTACTAGTCGAAGTCCACGAGAACACTAGTAAGACCGAAGTCTCCGCTGCAAAAACATAAATGAAGCAACATGAGTACAAAGGTACTCAGCAAGACTTACATCAGATCCTAGCATACATGCATTTGTATCAAGAGGGTACTGTGGGGTTTAGTTGCAGCAAGCCAGCTTTGACTCTGTGGCTATCCTGTTCTACGACTACCAGAAACTCTTGAGGTGAGACAACGTACACGAGTCCACTAATCACCACACAATACACTACTATGGATTCATCCCCGTCTCCCTACGAGAAGGCCATCCATAGCACTCACACTTGTCTTGAGCCTTTTATAGTATTCACTTCAAGTTGTCTATGTACCATGTAAGCATCCAAGAAGTCCATAACCGCGGACCCGGCTATTCGAATAGATCATGTTAACCCTGCAGGGGTGTACTTCTTCACACACGCTCTCGCCACTTACCGCCATGTACACGTCATGTATCTCGGCAACCTTCAAGCGGAAACCTGGCGAGGGTGTCGGCCACGACCTGACTAACCACACAAGACTCTAGTCCAGGTTTATCGCCTATTCGGGTTCCATCCGCAAGGAGATCCGGCCGGGGTGTCGCTCACGGCCCCAAACAATGTGAGCAGGGTTCCCAAGCCCACCATCCGGGTGCCACTTGGTACACCGTGCCACGTGTGCCTAGTCTGTCCCAAGCCCACCCTGCCGGGTGCCACTTGGTAGAAAAATAGCACTACCTACAAACACCAGAAACTAGTTGCGACTCCTGGACAGAGATCAAGTTGGTTAATAAGTCGAGAGGGCTTGGAGCGCCCGGAGCCCAATGTGTGGTAGTATCGAGTCATTGGACAACATACATAGAACTCAGGGCTTAAGGACGGTTCCAGTGAGACAACCCACCATGTACTCCTACATGGCCTCTCACCGCTACCTTTACCAAATCGTGTTCACACACTTAACTCTCAGCACCAGAACATATCGTAACACTCCAATTCATTCCCAATGAATCAGACCTGACACAACTCTAAGCAATAGCAGGCATAGCATGGTAGGAACACAACATGGCTCAATCAACTCCTACACATGCTAGTGGGTTT
>NW_021184613.1:0-1305 GCF_002162155.2 Triticum dicoccoides
AGAAAAGTTCTAGATCTGTGTCAATATAACCAAATCAAGAACCATCATATCAAGCAAAAAGCTACTTGACTCATGTCAATATGACCAAGCCAAGAGCAAAAATTGGGCAACATGGAAAAGAATTCATGATCTGTGTCAATGTGACCAAATCAAGAATCATCATATGGGGAGAAGCTACTTGGCTCATGTCAATATGACCAAACCAAGAGCAAAGATTGAGAAAACATAGGGAAGATCACCAATAAGAGGAGCAAAGGGATTAGGAGAGAACCATGAATTTCACCTTCTTGCTTCTTACAGTTTTGCTTCCGCGAGAGCCACGGTTGTGATTTCGTCAGAGGCACGGGCATGCCTCTTTCTGAAAGGGAAAAAACCATGTTCCCGGTTCGGTTTTTTCGTCGGTTTTTTTCGTCCAGTTTTTTCGTGAAAAAAAAGTTCGTCAAAACCTATCAACATGGGATCTAGTTTTGAAGATCTCGATGCGTGGAATCCAACAGCAAAAGCGGTTCGAGATCTGGACGTACGGTTAAGAAATAAAACGTTTTGAATAAACGGATCTACGAAAAAATGGAATACTCCCGGTTGCAACAAGCTTTAATTTATCAAGAAAATGCATTTATATAATTTCTAATTAGCTCAGATTATAGTATAAACAAAAATAAATTACAACATGTTCAAATGAATTATGAGGGCTCAAGACCTCGAACAAGATGTGAAAACCCAAAGTCAGATAAATTCTAACTGCACACCTACTTATAACTACTTCCTCTGTCCGAAAATAAGTGTCGTTGAGTGCTAAATTTAACACTTATCGCATGCATTTGTATGTTCGCTAAATCAAAGAAAAAATAAAGCAGGAAGTACATAAAGTCCGGGCTGGTCAAGTCGACATTGACAACTGCTACGTGGGAGGAATTAGACTTTGTTGCTAGTTAGTACATACAATACAGTCTATTCATGCTAACAACATTTACTATTACTCTTAAATCACACAACATGTTTCTATTTTCTAAATTATAATAATGACCTCGATATAGCAGAAAACAAACACACATGTAGCTAGCTTAATTACCTCACAAAGCTATTAGCAAGGAAGTAGCAAAATCTTGAGCTCCTTCTGGTTCTTGATCTGTTTCCACTTGAGCAATCCCTCTCTACCTCCCAATCTTCATTGATGCCTGCAAAAAGTATGCACATGGGACTGCATTAAGATAGCCAAATGAACAGATAGTCCAACAAAATCATTCACTATAACCAATAATAGTTACCTTCCTAAACCACGACATGAAATCCTCTAGATAGCCT
>NW_021184614.1:0-2017 GCF_002162155.2 Triticum dicoccoides
TTTCTCTCGAAAGAAGTGAGTGGGAGGAAAGTAGAAAACTTGATAAGGTAATTGTACCTTCTACCTTATTGGAAAGTAGTTCATCACAAAAATCTGTTCTTGTGACTACTACACCAATTAGTGAGGAAGCTAATGATGATGATCATGTAACTTCAGATCAAGTTACTACCGAATCTCGTAGGTAAACCAGAGTGAGATCCGCACTAGAGTGGGACGGTAATCCTGTTCTGGAGGTCATGTTACTTGACCATGATGAACCTACGAACTATGAGGAAGCGATGATGAGCCCAGATTCCGCGAAATGGTTTGAGGCCATGAAATCTGAGATATGATCCATGTATGAGAACAAAGTTTGGACTTTGGTTGACTTGCCCGATGATCGGCAAGCAATTGAGAATAAATGGATCTTCAAGAGGAAGACGGACGCTGATAGTAGTGTTACTATCTACAAAGCTAGAATTGTCGCAAAAGGTTTTCGACAAGTTCAAGGTGTTGACTACGATGAGAGCTTCTCACTCGTATCTATGCTTGAGTCTGTCCGAATCATGTTAGTAATTGCCGCATTTTATGAAATCTGGCAAATGGATAAACAAAACTGCATTCCTTAACGGATTTATTAAAGAAGAGTTGTATATGATGCAACAGAAGGTTTTGTCAATCCGAAAGGTGCTAACAAAATGTGCAAGCTCCAGCGATCCATCTATGGACTGGTGCAAGCATCTCGGAGTTGGAATATACGCTTTGATGAGTTGATCAAAGCATATAGTTTTATACAGACTTGTGGTGAACCCTATATTTACAAGAAAGTGAGTGGGAGCACTACAACATTTCTGATAAGTATATGTGAATGACATATTGTTGATCGGAAATAATGTAGAATTATTCTGTAAAGCATAAAGGAGTGTTTGAAAGGAGTTTTTCAAAGAAAGACTTCGGTAAAGCTGCTTACATATTGAGCTCCAAGATCTATAGAGATAGATCAAGACGCTTGATAAGTTTTTTCAATGAGTACATACCTTGACAAGATTTTGAAGTAGTTCAAAATGGAGCAGTCAAAGAAAGAGTTCTTGCCTATATTACAAGGTGTGAAGTTGAGTAAGACTCAAAGCCCGACCACGGCAGAAGATAGAAAGAGAATGAAAGTCATTCCCTATGCCTTGGCCATAGGTTCTATAAAGTATGTCATGCTGTATACCAGATCTATTGTATACCCTGCACTGATTTGGCAAGGGAGTACAATAGTGATCTAGGAGTAGATTACTAGACATCAGTCAGAATTATCCTTAGTGAAATAAGGATATGTTTCTCGATTATGGACGTGACAAAAAGGTTCGTCGTAAAGGGTTACGTCGATGCAAGTTTTTGACACTGATCCAGATGATTCTAAGTCTCAATCTGGATACATATTGAAAGTGGGAGCAATTAGCTAGAGTAGCTCCGTGCAGAGCATTGTAGACATAGAATTTTGCAAAATACATACGGATCTGAATTTGACAGGCCCGTTGACTAAATTTCTCTCACAAGCAAAACATGATCACTCTTTGGGTGTTAATCACATAGCGATATGAACTAGATTATTGAATCTAGTAAACCCTTTGGGTGTTAGTCACATGGAGATGTGAACCAATCACATAAGGATGTGAACTATTGGTGTTAATCACATAGCGATGTGAACTAGATTATTGACTCTAGTGCAAGTGGGAGACTGAAGGAAATATGCCCTAGAGGCAATAATAAAGTTATTATTTATTTCCTTATATCATGATAAATGTTTATTATTCATGCTAGAATTGTATTAACCGGAAACATAATACATGTGTGAATACATAGACAAACAGAGTGTCACTAGTATGCCTCTACTTGACTAGCTCGTTAATCAAAGATGGTTATGTTTTCTAACCATAGACAAAGAGTTGTTATTTGATTAACGGGATCACATCATTAGTTGAATGATCTGATTGACATGACCCATTCCATCAGCTTAGCACCCGATCGTTTAGTATGTTGCTATTGCTTT
>NW_021184615.1:0-2035 GCF_002162155.2 Triticum dicoccoides
GCTCAGGAGCCGCGGTAGTATTGCTCTGGAGCGGTAGTAAAAAATTACATCCACTCTAGTCGCGGTAGTACCGCTGCAGCCTTTACCAAAACAGCCACAACTTTTGCAAATGGACTCCGAATTCAACGAAACCAAGTTTGTTGGAAAGCTAACGACATGGGCTAACACAATCTTGATAGAAATATCAAGAATAAGCAAATGATAAAAGTCCCAAAAGAAAATGGTGAGAACCCTTCATCAGATAAGACCGGTAAAACCTCCAACACCGAAAACATCATAGAAGATGCATGCGAACTCCGTTTTCGATGAACTCAAGCTTGTCATCAAGATGACCATAAGCTCTAAGACTCACAAAGATAACAAAACAAGAACCAAGAAACATGATGCAAGGATGCAATGGTTTGAGATCTCTACTAACGATACGATCAAGCTACCAACTTGAGAGCCCCCCTTGATAGTACAACAAACGATCCTATAACTCGGTCTCCCAACTACCACCACGAGACCGGTAAAATAGAAAACCTATCAAGGGCAAACCTTTGCCTTGCACATGGTCCACTTGAGCTAGATGAAGACGATCTTGACTCCCTCAAGTTGGACCACCTTTCTTGATTGCGTTGGCTCAATGAAGACTAGATGATTGCTCCCCCATAGTCAACTATGGGTGAGCCACTCTTAGGCACATCTTCACAAGTCCATTGACACCACAATGGATGGCAAGATTCAAGCATTGATCTCTTCGTGATGCTCCACTTGAACTTGCACACGACAATCTTGATGACGATCATCACTTGATGTCATCCTTTCCATGGGTTGTATGATATCTGCCTCTTGACGCAAGCCCATGGACAAGTACCTAACCCCACGTAGAACTCTCACATAGACCATGGGTTAGTACACAGAGTGCAATGGGCAATGCTTACCATACCATGGGATCACTTGATCCCTCTCGGTACATCTTCTACGCTTTGTGAGTTGATCAACTTGATTCACTCTTGACTTAGTCTTGATCAACCTTGAATCTTTCCAACTCTCTTCATTTGGATGATGTCTTGAAGGTAGACATGAATGATCACACAATCTTCTTCTTCAAGACATGCTTGCACTAAGCTCAACACTCACATGACCGATCTTTGGATAATTCCTTAATAGCACCGTGGTCACCACAAACTCTCCTTGAGACCAACAAATGGACTCCAAGAAAAGCCTATGGACAAACCCTTCAAATATAGCTCAAGGCAACCATTAGTCCATAGAGATTGTCATCAATTGCCAAAACCAAACATGGGGGCACCGCATGTTCTTTCACTCAGAGTCTGTGCCCCCGTCGAGAGGACGAGACGGGGGCGTGGCAACAGTGAAGCCCACACCCTCGAATCCCGGGGTCGGCATGGCCACAGTGTCCCGTACGGGCGGAGATTTCCGCACGGCGTGGCACTGTTGCGACTCTCCCCTGACATCACTCTGGGCAGGCGGAGCCCTGCTCCCCACGACGGCCTGTCGGTACGGCCCGCATGCTACGGGCCCTACCGGGCAGTGACATCCCAGAAGACGACGCACGCCGAACCAGACGGACCGGCGGAGGGCCGAACTCTAGCGGGCAGCCGTCCCCTTCCTCGAAGCCCGTGCACTATTAACCTGATGAGACCAGGTGTGGCTACAGTGATCTCCCGCCAGGCGGCAGGGACTGTAGCCACACTGAGATGACCAAGCCCGCGTCATTAGCGGCATGGCTACAATGAGCAGCCACCAACCAGACCCACCAGCGGCGGAAGCGGCCTGTCGGCTCCGTACCAGACCAGTCGGCGGGGCCCACCAGGCGGCGGGCCCCAGCAGTTGGCGGAGAAGCTGGAGGCCGGAGACACTTATGGCCGGGCCCAGTAGCCGGCCAGATTACCATTGTACCCCTTGGGGGTAGGCCTATATAAACCCCTAGGGCACCCATGCAAAGGGTTCCCACTCCATTAGACCTAGCCACATTCCTAGGGCAGGAGAGAGCTAGCCTTGCCTTCTCCTTCCTCTAGCAAACAGCTTA
>NW_021184616.1:0-1045 GCF_002162155.2 Triticum dicoccoides
TCAGTGCTTAAGGTTGGCTTCAATGAAACAACCCACCATGTACTCCTACATGGCCTCTCATCGATACCTTTACCAAATCGTGTTCACCACACCACTCTCATTACCGACATAATCATTTCACTCTAGCCCATCACCCAGATGAACCAGACCTGACACGACTCTAAGCATAGCAGGCATAGCAAGGTAGGAACAACACATACATATGGCTCAATCAACTCCTACACATGCTAGTGAGTTTCATCTAGTTACTGTGGCAATGACAGGTCATGCAGAGGAAATGGGTTCAACTACCGTAGCACACAGCAGTTTGAATCGCGTTGTCTTAATGCAGTAAAAGAGAGCAGGAGCGAGAACATGGGATTGTATCGATATGATCAAATGGGTGGTTGCTTGCCTGATGGTTCGATGCACTGATACGGTTCTTCGCTAGGGTAATCAGGGTACTCTTCGGGGACAGAACCTGCCGCAGAGAGCACCGATTCACAAACATTACCAAACAGTATGCAACAATATGATGCATGCATGAGTCATGGCAAAATGAGTGTATTGGGCTAATGCAACTAAAACCAGAAGGGTTTGAACAAATTTGAATCAAGGATTCAAATTTCAAATTCAAATATGGCCTTTTAAAGTGCTTTTCCTTGTTCTGCTTAAAACATCAATTTAACTTGTTTGATCATGCATGAAAATAGTACAGATGGATAGATTGGATTTTTCTGATCATTTTTCATATATAATTTGTCCAATTTGGAGTTACAGAATAAAAGTTATGAAATTTTGAAGTTTAAATAATATTCTGGAATTTCCTGATTTAAATTAAATCCAGAAAATCAATTACTGCGTCAGCCTGACGTCAGTGTGACGTCAGCAGGTCAACGGAACTGGTCCAGGTCAAACCTGACAGTGGGTCCCGCATGTCAGGGTGATTATTTTAATTAAAACTTAATTAAAACTAATCCTGTTTAATTAACAGGGCTGGGCCCCACCTGTCATTGACTCAGGGGAGTCAACCAGGGCCCACCCGTGGTCAAACCCGGGTCGGCTG
>NW_021184617.1:0-1214 GCF_002162155.2 Triticum dicoccoides
TTGACAAAATCACGTTGTGGTGATTCGTAGGTAAGAAAACGTTCTTGCTAGAACCCAATTGCAGCCACGTAAAAGATGCAACAACAATTAGAGGACGTCTAACTTGTTTTTGCAGCGATTGATCATGTGATGTGATATGGCCAGAAGTTGTGATGAATGATGAATTGTGATGTATGAGATCATGTTCTTTGTAATAGGATTCACGACTTGCATGTCGATGAGTATGACAACCGGCAGGAGCCATAGGAGTTGTCTTTATTTTTTGTATGACCTGCGTGTCATTGAATAACGCCATGTAAACTACTTTACTTTATTGCTAAACGTTAGTCATAGAAGTAGAAGTAGTCGTTGGCGTGACAACTTCATGAAGACATGATGATGGAGATCATGATGATGGAGATCATGGTGTCAAGCCGGTGACAAGATGATCATGGAGCCCCGAAGATGAAGATCAATGGAGCTACATGATATTGGCCATATCATGTCACAACTATATAATTGCATGTGATGTTTATTATGTTTATGCATCTTGTTTACTTAGGACGACGGTAGTAAATAAGATGATCCCTTACAAAAATTTCAAGAAGTGTTCTCCCCTAACTGTGCACCGTTGCTACAGTTCGTCGCTTCTAAGCACCACGTGATGATCGGGTGTGATGGATTCTTATGTTCACATACAACGGGTGTAAGACAGTTTTACACAGCGAAAACACTTAGGGTTAACTTGACGAGCCTAGCATGTGCAGACATGGCCTCGGAACACGGAGACCGAAAGGTTGAACACGAGTCGTATGGAAGATACGATCAACATGAGAATGTTCACCAACGATGACTAGTCCGTCTCACGTGATGATCGGACACGGGCTAGTCGACTCGGATCGTGTAACACTTAGATGACTAGAGGGATGTCTAATCTAAGTGTGAGTTCATAATTTGATTAGAACTTTATTATCATGAACTTAGTCTAAAACCTTTGCAAATATGTCTTGTAGATCAATGGCCAACGCTAATGTCAACGCGTTCCTAGAGAAAACCAAGCTGAAAGATGATGGCAGCAACTATACGGACTGGGTCCGGAACCTGAGGATCATCCTCATAGCTGCCAGGAAACAATATGTCCTAGAAGGACCGCTAGGTGACGCTCCCATCCCAGAGAACCAAGACATTATGAATGCTTGGCAGTCTCGTGCTGATGATTACTCCCTCGTTCAGTG
>NW_021184618.1:0-1160 GCF_002162155.2 Triticum dicoccoides
GTGATAGAGGCAAAGGTGTCCCGTCTTTCGATGAGATGATGGATATCGCTTTGGTGGAAGTCGACTTTGACGATCCGACTACGAACGTGCGAGGACGTCGCGCCTTAGCAATCGCTAAACCAACTCCGAGAGGTTATTGACCACGCCGGAGCACGATCAACCTGACCACGAGGGTCTGTTTCCTGCGAACAAACGAAGAACAAGCAAGAAACTGAGATTGCAATCTGGATATTGCGAATATAAGATGAAAGCTTTATTGATCAAGGTGGGGTTCTGTGACGCCTTTGTCTGGTCGTTGAACACAAACGAAGTACGCGAAGTTGCAGCTATGGCGAACTTTTAATCTAAACAAAACCCAAAGTCTAAACGATGCCCTAAGGGCTGTATATATGCAGGAAGAGGGGGGGAATTTCGTGGCCCTTGGTGGAGGGGTCCGAAATCAACCCTATCTCTTGTTTCCCCACACATACGGACTCTAAAAATAGCCTATACTTATGTATTTCGAAATTACATGGGCCTGGCCCAATAATAAGGTGACGCAGCACCTAAAATAGCCTCGGGACGAAATTTATGAAGTGGCATCTTGTATATTTCGTCCAAGGATTCATGCACCCATTATGGTGGCTTCAAAGTCCTGAAATCATCACTTGTAACTCCGTTCTTGTTTCCCTTGCGCATGCCATCATCTACATGCTTGTTCTTGCTCCAATGTTCATCCTTCTCCAAGCTAGGCCCTTCATTTGTAAGCAAAACAAATGTATCCAATTTAGGCAGCATCATATTCTCATGAACATTAGATTCATTACCAAGAAACAAAAGTACCTGGTAATTTAGTTGGCGTGCACGAGCTCTAGTAATTGGTCCAGTATGTATAGCAGCAGGGGCTGTGGGTGTAACAATTGTATTGATGTCCTCATCATCCTCCCCTTCTTGAAATGAAGTCGTCCTCGACGGAAGTTCATCTTCCTCACCCAAATAAGGCTTCAAATCTGCAATGTTAAAAGTGGGACTAACCCCAAAATCTGCAGGCAGCTCAAGTTTATATGCATTATCATTTATTTTCTCTAACACCTTAAAGGGACCATCAGCACGTGGCATTAACTTTGATTTGCGCAAATTAGGAAATCTATCCTTACGCAAATGTAACCAAACAAGATCTC
>NW_021184619.1:0-1663 GCF_002162155.2 Triticum dicoccoides
GGGCATTCTCTCGCATAATGACCTCCACCCTTGCAACGTCGACAAATAATATCATGTGTTTGCCCTGTTGATGCCATGGATGAAGAAGAGCTCTTTGCAGGCCCAGAAGGTGTGCTCTTGGCAGATAGTGGTGATTGTGCCTGCTTTATTGTATCACGGTTGGAGGTGGCAGCCGACGGAGGCGCCGGTGTAGCAGAACGTGTGGAAGTAGATGATGCACGTGGTGTCCATGATGAAGGTCGACCTGCAGAAAAGTTAGTCCGCGCCAATGTCTGTCGATCCTGCACTTCACGTTCAGCTTTACAAGCAAGATGGAATAAACGAGTGATATTAGTATACTCCTTATAGTCTAGAATGGTCTGAATCTCTCGATTTAATCCACCCAGAAAACGTGCAAGCATAGCTTCATTCTCCTCAACAATACCACATCTAATCATGCCAGTTTGTAATTCCTGATAATATTCTTCTACAGAATTTTTTCCTTGTCTTAAGCGCTGTAATTTTTGAAGCAATTCACGTTGATAATATGGTGGAACCCAACGAGTACGCATAGCAGTTTTCAAAGCAGCCCAAGTAGCGGGAATAGGATATAATCTACAATGTTCAGACCACCATACACATGCAAAACTAGTGAAAGCACAAACAGCAGCAGCAACCCCTCTCTCCTCGGGATATTGTAAACATGTAAAACGTTGTTCAGTTTCTAACTCCCAAGTAAGATATATATCAGGAACATATCTACCCTCAAATGGTGGAATATTCAATTTTAGTTTAGGAATATGGACATCATCTCGTACCTGAGGTGGTGGTGCAGGCCTACCATTACGAATATATACCTGAGGTCGACCTGGTGGTGGTGGTGCTGGTGGCTGCACGTAGTGCTGATTTTGATCAACCTCATCCTCATAATCGCCCGCATACTCATCATCCTCCTAGGTACCAGCAGCAGCAGTAGCAGGGGCCAAAGAAGCATCAACAACATGAACAGCAGCACCAGAAGTTTGGCCATCCTCAATAGGAACACGCTTCGCTCGTCCATACTGATTCGAAAGGATGCGTTGTTGTTGTTGTTGTTGTTGTTGGAGAGGTGCGTTAGGTGCAGCGGGTGGTGGTGGTGGAAGACGCGCAAGCATTTCATTAAACTTGTTATCGAGCTTTGTTTCGAACGTATTCTCCATGCCATCTATCTTCTCCATGGCCTCTTCAAATCTGTTTAGCACATCTTGCACCTGTCCACTCATCATTTGCTGAAATTTATCATGCAATTCCTTATTCGTCATGTTCTCCCAGTCAGTCTCGTCGTCTTGTGATCCTGGCATAGTTAGCAGCAATAGAAACACACAAGAATATGATCCTACAGACTACTAACAAGAGGTGGTGGTGGGTGTCACAAATCCGTCAAGCAAATCTCAAATTCTTACCAGTTCTTACCCAGCAGCAGGCGGTGATCGGCAACCGTTGTAGTCAAAAACTCTCAAAGCTTGGATAGAGCGATTACCAGGGAGAGTCAAACGCACGACGTAGATGTATGTGGAGCTGGGAAGGCTTATAATATGGTAGCAAAAAGGGTCAGCAATAATCAATTCAGAGATGCAAAGTTGAATAAACGCTCAACGACGGTACTGTGCTGGTCCTAGGCTAGACTGTGCTAGAGACGCGAGCC
>NW_021184620.1:0-1139 GCF_002162155.2 Triticum dicoccoides
GTTCCATAAGATTAATTGAGGAGGCATTTGAGCGGCCTGCCGGAGTAGTGACGTCGCCCATATTCAGAAGCCTATCCCGATGGTTCCTCTTCATCTTCCCTGAATCAATATATCTTCACAAAATTTGCCTTCAAGGCTTCGAATAAAAACAGTTTTCCTTCACATCCTCGCCCCGATGTACTTCACGAGGCGACTTCTCCCTAGCGGCGTGCGTGTATGAAGATGTGGCAGCGTCAACCACGTCAGTTCATCTCTTCATTATTTGTTTCTTCTCCAGGCTCACATAGCATCCTTGCTGGCATATTTCCCCCCGATGGTTTTTAACCAGCGCGTCGCGACCTCAAGCCACCATCCACTATGTACTTTCAGTTAATTCCCACTATCCCACACGTTCCATAAGATTAATTGAGGAGGCATTTGAGCGGCCTGCCGGAGTAGTGACGTCGCCCATATTCAGAAGCCTATCCCGATGGTTCCTCTTCATCTTCCCTGAATCAATATATCTTCACAAAATTTGCCTTCAAGGCTTCGAATAAAAACAGTTTTCCTTCACATCCTCGCCCCGATGTACTTCACGAGGCAACTTCTCCCTAGCGGCATCTGTGTATGGAGATATGGCAGCGTCAACCACATAATTTCATCTCTTCATTATTTGTTTCTTCTCCAGGATCACATAGCATCCTTGCTGGCATATTTCCCCCCGATGGTTTTTTACCAGTGCGTCGCGACCTCAAGCCACCATCCACTATGTACTTTCAGTTAATTCCCACTATCCCACACATTCCATAAGATTAATTGAGGAGGCATTTGAGCGGCCTGCCGGAGTAGTGACGTCGCCCATATTCAGAAGCCTATCCCGATGGTTCCTCTTCATCTTCCCTGAATCAATATATCTTCACAAAATTTGCCTTCAAGGCTTCGAATAAAAACAGTTTTCCTTCACATCCTCGCCCCGATGTACTTCACGAGGCGACTTCTCCCTAGCGGCGTCTGTGTATGAAGATGTGGCAGCGTCAACCACATAATTTCATCTCTTCATTATTTGTTTCTTCTCCAGGCTCACATAGCATCCTTGCTGGCATATTTCCCCCCGATGGTTTTTTACCAGCGCGTCGCGACCTCAAGCCACCATCCACTAT
>NW_021184621.1:0-1574 GCF_002162155.2 Triticum dicoccoides
TGGTTGCACCCACTGTTCAACTCCACGGCCTCGTGCCGCCCTTGCCGGAGCATGCTTCGGGCCGCTTTTGCTCCGGGTCATCGCAGAGGTGCCGCCGAGCCGCCTTTGGCCACCTTGCTTCTGCGCCCGGCAGGCGTGCATCTGTGCCCGGCGCGCCCCCGCCTTACTGCATTCCGTGCGCCGCAGCGGGTCCTACGCATCCGCACTGCCGTGGGCCTCCTCCGCCTCACCGTCCTCATGGCCTGCCCGAGCCGCCGCTTGTCTCCGCCGGGTTACCATGCGTTCAACCGCCGTTCCCGAGCCGTTTTCGCCATGACCCCAAGCTGCTGGTCTCCGCCGGCGCACCTCAGCGGTTGAGCCGACTCCACCTCTGCTCCGTCACAAGCAAACCTCCGCCAGATTTTCACTTCAAGCCGCCAGTTGCTGCGTTTTTGTTCGACGCCTCTACTTCTGTCGGATCATTGAGCCGCCGTGACCGCGCGAGCTGTCCCGGCGTGAGCAGCTTCGCCGGCCGAGCCGCGCCCCTGTTTCAAATCGTTGTGTTGAGCTGCCACCGTGACCCGTCGGCATGCCACCTCCAAACCGCTCCAGCTAGAGCCGCCGCCTTGGCTTCCCGTGAGCTGGTTCTTTGACGCAACCTCACGCCTGGTTGTGCTTAGTTTCCTCTGCCTCCGGGCGTTCGCCGAAGCCGGTTCCAGGTCGTCGCCCAGGCCCTGCCTCCCCGCTGTGGCTGGCGGCCCGTGCAAAAGAAGAGACACAATCACTTTAAAAAAATCAGGATAGGCGCATGCATGGAGAAGGAAAAAGGGCTCCGTTACATTGTTTATTGGCATAGATCTCGAAATTTGACAAGCACTAGGCCTACTACCAGCTGCTGACAGTCGGTACGCATGGCGAAAGTAAACCTGCCCAAAGCCACTTGATTAAAAGAAATACAGAGAAGAAGGGAGCAGCTGGATTGGTTAAAGCAACTACAACCCGGAGAAGAACGAGGACTCGACTCTGCCGCAACCGCGGCCGTACCACGCCAGCGTATCTCCGCTGCCGGGCCTCGCCTCGTCGACCCGTCAGTGCGCCTCGCACTCGCCTGTGCCTCCTCGGTTTGGCCGTGCCCGGATTCTCTCCGGCGGCCATGCACCTGCGACGCCCGCACCAGTGGCTTCGCCGCCCGTTTTTGCACACATACATGGAGACCAAGGGTGTGCTAATGGCCGCACCCACATACGTGCGAAAAATACCAGATGCTATTTACCCTATTTATTTTTAAGTACATATTAATTCATCCAAGCAAAACTACCTTGCCCTTCTGTATTTTATATGCAGGAGAATTATTCATTACAAAGTGGCATTATACCGCGGAGATGGAGGCACGCCAACATCATTTCGCACAGGTGGTCGTTGTTACTGAACGGACTCCCACACCGGCTTACAACACCGTGGCCGTCTCTCGCGACCGCACCGGCTTACAACGCCACGAACGACTCGCACATCCACTCTCGCGGCCGGTTCACGCGTCCGCGCCAGCTTACCACGAGGAGGACAACTTTGCTCGTCCGCACCGGCTTACAACGCTG
>NW_021184622.1:0-1574 GCF_002162155.2 Triticum dicoccoides
TGGTTGCACCCACTGTTCAACTCCACGGCCTCGTGCCGCCCTTGCCGGAGCATGCTTCGGGCCGCTTTTGCTCCGGGTCATCGCAGAGGTGCCGCCGAGCCGCCTTTGGCCACCTTGCTTCTGCGCCCGGCAGGCGTGCATCTGTGCCCGGCGCGCCCCCGCCTTACTGCATTCCGTGCGCCGCAGCGGGTCCTACGCATCCGCACTGCCGTGGGCCTCCTCCGCCTCACCGTCCTCATGGCCTGCCCGAGCCGCCGCTTGTCTCCGCCGGGTTACCATGCGTTCAACCGCCGTTCCCGAGCCGTTTTCGCCATGACCCCAAGCTGCTGGTCTCCGCCGGCGCACCTCAGCGGTTGAGCCGACTCCACCTCTGCTCCGTCACAAGCAAACCTCCGCCAGATTTTCACTTCAAGCCGCCAGTTGCTGCGTTTTTGTTCGACGCCTCTACTTCTGTCGGATCATTGAGCCGCCGTGACCGCGCGAGCTGTCTCGGCGTGAGCAGCTTCGCCGGCCGAGCCGCGCCCCTGTTTCAAATCGTTGTGTTGAGCTGCCACCGTGACCCGCCGGCATGCCACCTCCAAACCGCTCCAGCTAGAGCCGCCGCCTTGGCTTCCCGTGAGCTGGTTCTTTGACGCAACCTCACGCCTGGTTGTGCTTAGTTTCCTCTGCCTCCGGGCGTTCGCCGAAGCCGGTTCCAGGTCGTCGCCCAGGCCCTGCCTCCCCGCTGTGGCTGGCGGCCCGTGCAAAAGAAGAGACACAATCACTTTAAAAAAATCAGGATAGGCGCATGCATGGAGAAGGAAAAAGGGCTCCGTTACATTGTTTATTGGCATAGATCTCGAAATTTGACAAGCACTAGGCCTACTACCAGCTGCTGACAGTCGGTACGCATGGCGAAAGTAAACCTGCCCAAAGCCACTTGATTAAAAGAAATACAGAGAAGAAGGGAGCAGCTGGATTGGTTAAAGCAACTACAACCCGGAGAAGAACGAGGACTCGACTCTGCCGCAACCGCGGCCGTACCACGCCAGCGTATCTCCGCTGCCGGGCCTCGCCTCGTCGACCCGTCAGTGCGCCTCGCACTCGCCTGTGCCTCCTCGGTTTGGCCGTGCCCGGATTCTCTCCGGCGGCCATGCACCTGCGACGCCCGCACCAGTGGCTTCGCCGCCCGTTTTTGCACACATACATGGAGACCAAGGGTGTGCTAATGGCCGCACCCACATACGTGCGAAAAATACCAGATGCTATTTACCCTATTTATTTTTAAGTACATATTAATTCATCCAAGCAAAACTACCTTGCCCTTCTGTATTTTATATGCAGGAGAATTATTCATTACAAAGTGGCATTATACCGCGGAGATGGAGGCACGCCAACATCATTTCGCACAGGTGGTCGTTGTTACTGAACGGACTCCCACACCGGCTTACAACACCGTGGCCGTCTCTCGCGACCGCACCGGCTTACAACGCCACGAACGACTCGCACATCCACTCTCGCGGCCGGTTCACGCGTCCGCGCCAGCTTACCACGAGGAGGACAACTTTGCTCGTCCGCACCGGCTTACAACGCTG
>NW_021184623.1:0-1085 GCF_002162155.2 Triticum dicoccoides
CCTCCGTCCACCCCACGCCGTGCCACCGTGTCCAGGAGCTTCGCCGCCGTCCACTTCATCGAGCTAGCCGAGCCCCGTGTGCTCGAGCGGCCCGAGACCACCGCACCGACCTCGCCCGAGCTCGCCGTCGCCGGAGATCCCTTTCAACGCCGTCGCTGCCTCAGCTCGTCCCCGACCCCGCCGGTGGCCTCTACGGGAGCGCTGTGAGCCTAGCTACTCCTCCGACCCTCTCTCTCTCATTCCCGAGCCGTGTAGCCACCACACGAGGATCACACGCCCGCACCGTCGCGGACCTCGTCGCCGACGTGCTTCCGGCCACACTCCGGCCACAAGATGGTGTCCATCTTGCTCACCGAGTCCCACAGCACCTAGCTAGCCACTCCACGAGCCTCACCGACCCCTCTAGCGCCAAGTTCATCCTCGACCGAACCCCGGTGGCCGCCAAAGTCGTCGCCGGCGCAAACTCCGGCCACCCCGACCCCAACGGACTCCGCCAAGAGCTGCGGTTTGTCCTCAGCTCCACTCCGGTGGTCTCCGCGGTCCATTTGGTGGCCGAAATGGCCAAAACCACTCCCGCCGCCGCGTCGGGCTCGCCGGCGGCTAAACGCCGGCAACCGACTTTGACTTTGACCATGGGTGGGCCCTGGTTGACTCTCCTGAGTCAATGACAGGTGGGGCCCAGCCCTGCTAATTATACAGGATTAGTTTTAATTAAATCTTAATTAAAATAATCACCCTGACATGCGGGACCCACTGTCAGGTTTGACCCAGACCTGTTCCGTTGACCTGCTGACGTCACACTGACGTCAGGCTGACGCAGTAATTGATTTTCTGGATTTAAATTAAATCAGGAAATTCCAGAATATTATTTAAACTTCAAAAATTCATAACTTTTATTCTGTAACTCCAAATTGGACAAATTATATATGAAAAATGATCAGAAAAATCCAATCTATCCATCTGTACTATTTTCATGCATGATCAAACAAGTTAAATTGATGTTTTAAGCAGAACAAGGAAAAGCACTTTAAAAGACCATATTTGAATTTGAAATTTGAATCCTTGATTCAAATTTGTTCAAACCC
>NW_021184624.1:0-978 GCF_002162155.2 Triticum dicoccoides
CTCCTCATGGATTCCTTTCTACCTTGGTGGCGAAACCTACCCTTGAGGATCAGATCATCTCTGACCAGAAGTTTGATAGGGGTGTTATCCGCATTAAGAGAAACATTAAGAAGGGAGTTGGTGGATGTTTCTCTATGGATGATCGAGGTGTTGTCTTCTTTGTGAATCGCTTGGTGGTTCCCAAGAGTCAACATCTTCGACAATTGATTCTTAAGGAGGCGCATGAATCTCCTCTCACGATTCATCCCGGTAGTACTAAGATGTATCAGGATCTACGCCAGAGGTTCTGGTGGACTAGGATGAAGAGAGAAATCGCTGAGTTCATTGCTAAATGTGACGTTTGTCGTCGCGTTAAGGCAGAGCATCAAAGACCTGCTGGCACCCTTCAGCCTTTAGCTATTCCTGAATGGAAATGGGATAAAGTTGGTATGGACTTCATCACCGGCTTTCCCAGGACCAAAAGAGGGAATAATGCTATCTTCGTAGTCATTGATCGTCTCTCCAAAGTGGCGCACTTCCTACCTGTTCGAGAGAGTATCACTGCTAGTCAGCTCGCTGACTTATATATTTCTCGAATAGTATCACTCCATGGTGTTCCACTAGAGATCAATTCAGACCGTGGCAGTCTTTTCACTTCTCATTTCTGGGAGAGTTTCCAAACTGCCATGGGAACCCATCTTTCCTTCAGTACCGCTTTCCACCCTCAGTCGAGTGGTCAGGTGGAACGGGTCAACCAAATTCTCGAAGACATGCTTAGAGCTTGCGTTATCTCATTCGGTATGGATTGGGAGAAATGTCTTCCTTTTGCCGAGTTTGCTTATAACAATAGCTATCAATCCAGCCTCAAGAAAGCTCCTTTTGAAGTTCTCTATGGACGAAGATGTCGAACACCTTTGAACTGGTCAGAAACCGGTGAAAGACAATTCTTTGGACCGGACATGATCCAGGAGGCAGAAGAGCAAGTTCGCATCATTCGTG
>NW_021184625.1:0-1068 GCF_002162155.2 Triticum dicoccoides
GACGCTAAACCCCTAGTGTTCATCTCTGTCGGAGTGAAATCGAGAGACTAGGGATTCCTGACAATTGGCATCAGAGCCTCCTTCGATCTGAGGCGACCATGTCCAACGGCGGCGCACGCACGCCGTCGACGCCACCCGACGGACAGGGCGGGGGACGCGGTACCACCGGCGACACGGACGGAGCTGCGGCGCGGCCACGAGAACGGAGTCGTGGCCGCAGCGTCGTCAGACGCGGCGGAAACGAGGTCATCGTGCACAAGCGCGTGGTGCAGGATCGCTCGTACTACAGCAGCAACATCGTCTACCCCACGCTGACGGCGACGAACTACATCGAGTGGGCCCTCGTTATGAAGATCAACCTGCGGGCGCAGGGTCTCTGGGAGGCCGTGTCTGGCATGGGCGAGCCGGGCGATCGAGAGGACATGGCGGCACTCTCGGTGTTGATCCGGGCGGCACCGCCTGAGATGACGCCGGTACTCGCCGTCAAGGACACTGCGCACGAGGCGTGGGAGGCGATCCGTATGATGCGCGTGGGCATGAACCACGTGCGGGAGGCGGCTGCGCAAAGAGTTCGGGCAGATCACCTTCAAGGAGGGTGAGTCGCTCGACGCGTTCGGCATGCGGATCACGTGCATCGTCAACAATCTCCGATCCCTTGGCGACACGGTGGAGGAGACCAAGGTGATGCAGAAGTTCTTGCGCGAGATGCCTGCGCAGTATGCCCAGATCGCATGCTCGATCGAGACGTTGCTCGACCTCAACGGCATGTCCGTAGAGGAGCTGATCGGGCGACTCCGATCGGCCACAGAGCGCTGCTCCATCACCACCCAGAACCACGGCGGCGAGCTTCTTCTCACGGAGAAGGAGTGGCTCGCGCGTGCCAAGCACAAGGAGAGGGGGCAGGGCTCCAACTCTGGTGGCGGCAAGTACAAGGGCAAGCAGCAGCAGGGCAATATAAGGTTTGGTTTTTTTTAGTTTTATGATTTCTTTTTCATTTAATTTTGTGTTTCCATTTTAATTCTTTTTCGTTTGCTGGTATTTTACGATACTACACATTGTACACGTTAT
>NW_021184626.1:0-637 GCF_002162155.2 Triticum dicoccoides
GGGCCGGAATCGGCCAAAACTGCCAGTGTTGATGACCGACACGTAAGCGGACCTTGGTGTTAAACAATTATGGAAATCGCTTCAGGGCTCCAAAACGGTGAGTAACAATGCAAGAAACGGGCCAGAATCGGCCAAAACTGCGAGTGTTGATGACCGACACGTAAACGCACCACAGGGTTCGCTAACCATGGAAACCACTGCGTGACCCCAAAACAGTGACTAATAGTCCATCAAACGGGCCAGAATCGGCCGAAACTGCCAGTGTTGATGACCGACACATAAGCGGACCTTGGTGTTCAACAACTATGGAAATAATTTTGGGACCCCAAAACAATGAGTAATAATCCAAGAAACGGGTCAGAATCGGCCAAAATTACGAGTGTTGATGACCGACACGTAAACGCACCACAGGGTTCGCTAACCATGGAAACCACTGCGGGACCCCAAAACAGTGACTAATAGTCCATCAAACGGGCCAGAATAGGCCGAAACTGCCAGTGTTGATGACCGACACATAAGCGGACCTTGGTGTTCAACAATTATTGAAATCGCTTCGGGACCCCAAAACAGTGAGTAATAATCCAAGAAACGGGGTAGAATCGGCCAAAACTGCGAGTGTTGATGACCGACACGTAAA
>NW_021184627.1:0-3801 GCF_002162155.2 Triticum dicoccoides
TTTTTTTTAACCACCATCAAGGCATTCTATTCATTTCGGCGGTTTACATCTTATTGCAAAACATCAATCAAAAATTCAGGGATTATATCAAAAGATAGAGCGATAGACTCTAAAACTAGATATTCTTTAGCACATAAGTGAGCAGCAACATTTTTTTTCTCGAATACGCACGAGTGTGCGTACCATCTATTATAGAAGGAAGGTGGAAAGAGCCCCACCGCAGTTTTACAAGGTATGGCTACATAAAACCCACACCTATCTCCACCTACAATGCTATGTGACTACTCACCCTGCGCCCTCCCTAGTGCTATCTCTAAGCCCCGATGCGTGTCCTCATCACCTCGTAGCAGTCCCGCATCCCTCCATAGTACATATTCGCTAGCGATCTTTCGTAGCATGTCCCTTAGGCGAGGGGCCTTGCCATCAAACACAACACCGGTGCTTTCAAACCTCCAAATGACTAGTAAGCAGGTAGCGCGTATCAGCCTCGCTCTTTGCTTCGACAGCCTGTTCATCTCGTTGCGCATGTACCATTCCGTTAGCGGCTCTTTCAGGCGTGGCTCCACATGTCCCATGGCCAGCGCGGGCAACACTCGAGCCCACACTTGCCGTGTGAAGACGCAATACAGAAGTAGATAGTTTATTGTTTCCTCATGCTGATCGCATAGCGGGCATGCTGTCTGGTGTGGCAAACCTCGTCGCGCCAACCGGTTCGAGGTCCAACATCTGTCCTTAGCGGCCAGCCAGGAAAAGAACGTGCATCTTAGCGGTGCCCGTGAATCCCAAGTGAGTGCATCCGTGGGTGAAACCTGAAGCCCCCAAAACTTGGCCTAGTAGGCCGAACTGGTCGAGAACTGTCCCTCCTTACTCCAGGCCCAAGTGAACGACGTCACTGCCGTGCTCCTGCAGTTGGGTGGCCGCCACCATGGGCCACAGGGACATGAACTGCTCCAAGGAGGCGTGGTCGATGGACGGCCCATGGTCACGCGCCCATGCATCCGAAGTTATCGCGTCGTAGACGGTTCTGGAGTTCCTCACTCGTGTGGAGATGTGTTCAGCCATGAGCAGCAGCATTTGCTTCTCGTCCTGTCCATCTCAGGTCAAAACCCTGAAAGTAATGGAGAAATGGAGATAGGTCCGCACGTCCTTGCACACTTGTCCTCCAACTGAGCGACCATTTTCTTGTTTCCACGCCGTAACAACTGCCTGACAATCAGTCTCAATGATAATACGGGAAATCCCCCGCCCAATCGCACATATGATAGCATCCCAGCACGCTGTCAGTTCCAGTATGAACGGCTCGTACATAACCATATATTTGCGGCATCGTCCTACTTGGAACTGTCCTTCATGATTTATGGCCACTAGACCCGTGCCCGTGTAGGCATTAACAAATTGGGTATGCTCAAAATAAACCTCTCATACAAAATTGACAATCTGTAAAAAATTCTGTGAGAGGAAAGACGTAGCCCACGCGACTTGGCAAATTCTGTATCTAATGGTTGATCCCGTCCTTTTGCGGAATCAACTTGTAAATAAATTCTAGAAAGTTTTTGTCGGACTCAAACTAGCAATACTAGGGCTGCTTGGCACGGGCAATTTAGCATCACATGTCCGAACTTGTACTGGCACTGCCCGGCCGCCTGCATCCCTTGGTCGCATAGCTCTTGTGGCACGTGTCCAGGCACACGGCCATCATCTTGCTGTCCGGGTGGAGCTGGCCGCACATGGAGAGCACGCACGAGTGCTCGCAATCGCCCCTGTCGCCGTCGCGAGCCTTCACCGCCGCCGGCGAACGGCCGCCGGAGCACCTGTGGTAGCAGGAGAACTGGCAGAACCAGAACTCCTCGCGCGGCACGCACTGGTCGAAGCACGCGTCGAAGCAGGGCCTGCCCACGCCGACGCCGCCCGCTGCAGCAGCGATCGCCGCCGATCCCACGAGGAGCAAGACCGCTGCGGCGACACGTCCCGGGACAGCGCCCGCGCCGATCTCCATTGCAGCCACGCCTAGCGGTGCGTAGGTCGCGAGATGAGATCGCAACGCAAGCACGGGGCAGGGATGGATTGGATTGATAGAGCGAGTTTTGCTTCGGTGGTTGGTTTATGCGGTCGCTAGCGCGCGAGTGGTTGGGCGGCCGCTGGTGTTTCCGTGCATGGATTGGAGCAGCGGCAGCTCACCGGCTCATGGTTTGAGTGTGACCGCCGTTGGTGGAAGAATCGAGGAAAATCAGGGATCCGTTTGCAAAATGGTTATTACAGCACGCCAATGGGGCGGGCGTAACTGGCCAGACTTGCAAAGGAGCCCAACGACGGACGAATAGGGAAAAATCCTGTTCCACGCTTGTTGCGTGGAATAGGTAGAGGCAAAATCATACAAAAACTACAACCATGAATAGTAGTAACGCGCGCGGCCCATTTAAGAGTGATACGGCTTTTCATCCGAGGTTCCCGATTTTGCGAGGTCTGTTTCTTTGTTTTAACGAGTTTTGGTTTGGTTCGACTTTTGGGGTCATTTTCCATTTCTTTTATTCATTCGAGTTTCCAACCGGTTTTCCCTTTCATTTTCTATTTCCCTTATTTCTAATGTTTTTCCGTTCTTTTAAATTTCATAAATGTTTATTCAAATTCGTTAATGTCTTCAAAATTTATGATCATTTTAAAATTCCATGAAAATTTTAAATTTTATGAATACATTTTTAAATTCATGAATATGGTTTGAATTCATGAACATCTTTTAAAATTTATGAATATTTTTTATGAATCAAGAATATTTTTTTAAACTTTGAATAACATTTAATACCCATGAATAATTTTTAAACACGTGAACTTTTTCAAGTCTATGAAACAACCAAGAGATATTTTTTCCGCTGGGCCAGTGGTAGCAAGTTTCTTTTAGAAGTGAGCTAACTAGCGACGTGAGTAGGGCAGATGCCAGGACAAAATCGGGTGTTGATATAGGGCTTTTCGTGTTTGCTACTCCTTATGTCATCAAATAGATAAGCATTGGCCAACGGCGAAAAATGATCCGGCCTAGCTTAAAATAACGCTCATAGTTTTCTCCTGGTTTTTTGGTTAGATTAGTGTTCCATGTACTGTATAACCATATGAACCTCTCGTACCTTCTTGTATAGAGGTGCTCGCGTTCATACAGTCACACGCCACACATACTCGACATACTAGAAGATCATTTGCCAGAGATAAAGCCTCTCAGCAGGCAAGTGCCTCGAGAGCCTCCATATCCGTAATACCTTCAAAAGTAATGCTCGTACCTCCTTCATACATCCCATTGTAATTGCGTGCAATGGCCACAATGCCTCCTTGTTTGATTTTGGGGCGGGGGGTTTCCCGTATTATCATTGAGACTGATTGATGGTGATGGGGGGGGGATCCAGGTTGCAGTGATCACCGATGGTTGATTTTGTGTCTTGTTTGTCGCTTAAAGATCAACACGAAGCTCTCCTTCGCGAATGATTATGAGCCAAATTTTCTATCAACATGAATATCCAATCAGTTGCTTTTATTTCCCGCGTATGAGCCGCCACCTCTACAACTTCCTTTCAAGATAAGGCCCACACACATTTAGGCATGATACACTCAAGCATATAATGTTTCCATGAATCCTTGTGTCCACATACCAAAAATTGGTCATTCTCTAGAATCCTTGTGTCCACATACCAAAAATTGGTCATTCTCTATCATGTTTTTGTGATGCAACACTCACCTGTGGGGATAGAATGTTTCGCCAATTTTCACAAGTACACACTGATATTTTGAGGTACATGAACTTGACATATTTTAAGG
>NW_021184628.1:0-1775 GCF_002162155.2 Triticum dicoccoides
GTCATCAGCGAGTGAATCCAGGCTGTAGCACTGGGCTAGCAGGACTCCGGTGAACCGGGCTGTAGCGGCTAACAGGACTCCGGTATTCATCGCGTGACATTTCCCCGAAGGGACAGACACAGGAACGAAGAAGGACACATGCCGGCCAGCCTAAGTGTTCCGGAGCAGTAGCAAGCTACCATGGCTCGGTGGAAACACTAGGAGACATTTCCCGGTAAGAGAGGCTACTAAAGATAAACAACTAGATAGTCAGATCCCACACATACCAAGAATTTCAATAACATACACACAATATGCTCGATATGTGCAAATACAGCATAGCATCACAACATGACTCTATGACTCAAGTAATTTATTCATTAGGCTCCGAGGAGCGAGATATTACAAACATGGGTCTCATGACCCAACACTCAGAGCATACAATCAAAGCAAAAGCGGAAGCTATCATGTCTGAGTACAGACATCTATAAATGAAAAAGGCTGAAAAGCCTGACTATCTACCAGATCCTGCCGAGGGCACAAGATCGTAGCTGAGGTATCAAGCTAAACGTCGAAGTCCAAGCGGAACTACTAGTGAGACTGAAGTCTCTCTGCAAAAACATAAAATAGGCAAACGTGAGTACAAATGTACCCAGCAAGACTTACATCAGATCTATCTACACATGCATCATTATCAACAAGGGGGTGGTGGAGTTTAACTGCAGCAAGCCAGCTTTGACTCGGTGGCTAACCTGAACTACGACTGCAAGTAACTCTTTTGAGGTGGCGCACACGAGTCCACATATTCACCATATCAATACACCACTATGGATCCGCTCCCGTCTCCCTACGAGAACGCCATCCATAGCACTCACGCTTATCTTGCGTATTTTAGAGTATCCACTTTCACTTGTCTATGAACTATGCAAGGGGTCCAAGTTTCCATATCCGAGGAATCCGGCTATTCGAATAGATGATGTTAACCCTGCAGGGGTGTACTTCTTCACACACGCTCTCGCCACTTACCGCCCTGTACACGTCATGTACCTCGGCAACCTTCAAGCGGAAGCCGGGCGAGGGAGTCGGCCACGACCTGACTAACCGAACAAGTTTCTAGTCCAGGTTTATCGCCTATTCGGGTTCCATCCGCAAGGAGATCCGGCCGGGGTGTCGCTCACGGCCCCAAACGATGTGAGCAGGGTTCCCAAGCCCACCAACCGGGTGCCACTTGGTACACCGTGCCACTGTGCCTAGTCTGTCCCAAGCCCACCTGTACCGGGTGCCACTTGGTAGACTACTAACACTGCCTACAAACACCAGAAACTTGTTGCAACTCCTGGACAGAGATCAAGTTGATTAATAAATCGAGAGGGGCACTTAAGCATTCCAATGTGTGGTAGTAGCTGGTCATGGATCACCAACACAGAACTCAGTTCCTGAGGACGGCTGCAATGAGACAACCCACCATGTACTCCTACATGGCCTCTCACCGCTACCTTTACCAAATCGTGTTCACACACTTAGTTCACCCATAGTAAGACATGTTCACACGCCTCTGATTCATCCCCGATGAATCAGACCTGACTCAACTCTAAGCAGTAGCAGGCATGACGACAAGCATGAATGAGTAGGCACATCAGGGCTCAAACAACTCCTACTCATGCTAGTGGGTTTCATCTATTTACTGTGGAATGACAGGTCATGCAGAGGATAAAGGGGTTCAGCTACCGCAGCAAGTAACAGTTGAATCGTTGTTGTCCTAATGCAATAACTGAGAGCAGGAGCGAGAGAGTAGG
>NW_021184629.1:0-926 GCF_002162155.2 Triticum dicoccoides
TTGCAAATCATGGAGGTTCGACATTGGCCCGCAGGGGTGTGTACTAATAGTGAAGCATTCATGTCTTCACTTTTAATGCCATGCATGAATGCGAAATCTTCAGACATGAATGAATGCGATGCACCAGTATCAAATAAAACGGATGCTGGTACTGAATTTACGAGGAGTGTACCCATCACAGTAGCAGGCTGGTCTTGAGCTTCATTCAGATCAACGTGGTTGGCATGAACACGGCCATAAGACTTGGCATTGTTATTGCGGGTCTGGTTGTTTCCACGGCCAGCGGCTGGAAGGGCCAGTTGATTCTGATTCTGAATGCAATCCCTAGCACGGTGACCTGGTTGACCACACTTGTAGCACAGGCCATTATTGGGAGTGGGAACAGGAGCTTGGGGTGGCGGAGCTGGAAGCCTTGGCAGCCTAGTTGGAGCAGTAGGCAGACGAGGTGCAGCGTTAGACTGCCTTGGGGCTGGTGCATTTGGACGGTACATGCTGTTCGGGATCCATATCTTACGCTTCTGCGAGGGCGGGCCCGAAGATGAGCCCGTGTCACGGTTGCGCCTTTGAGAGCTATGGTGTTCTTGAAGACCAGTCTCAACATTGATGGCCTTATTCACCAAGGTGGCGAAATCAGCAAAGTCGTGCACTAGAAGTGCGAGCTTGATGTCAGCTTGAAGGCCGTCACGGAACTTCTCCTGCCTACGTGCATCAGTTGCAATGTCCTCTTCAGCATAGCGAGACAAGTCCAGAAACTCCCGCTGATAAGCTTCAACAGTCTTGTTGCCTTGGGTGAGGTTGCGAAACTCACGCTTCTTCCGGTCCATGACTCCTTGTGGGATGAAGCGGGCACGGAAAGCAGCCTGGAAGTCTGGCCAGGTGATGATTGTTCCAACTGGCAGAGTACGCCTGTGGCTGTCCCACCATTG
>NW_021184630.1:0-2968 GCF_002162155.2 Triticum dicoccoides
TAGACTTAACTTGAATAAGCTGACACCTACTGAAATATCTTTGCAAATGGCTGATAAATCAACTGCTATACCTGTCGGTATCTGTGAGGATGTGCCTGTTGTGGTTGCAAACGTTACTATTTGAACGGACTTTGTTATCCTTGATATTCCCGAGGATGATAGTATGCCTATTATTCTTGGAAGACCTTTTCTTAATACTGCAGGGGCTGTTATTGATTGCAACAAAGGCAATGTCACTTTTCATGTTAATGGTAATGAGCACACGGTACACTTTCCGAGGAAACAACCTCAAGTTCATAGAATCAACTCCATTGGAAAAATTCCATCGATTAAATTGGAGGTTTTGAATTTCCTCTTCCTACTATCAAAAAGAAATATGATATACTTATTATTGGGGATGTGCATATCCCCATTGAGGTAACTTAGTGTTATTCGAAATTTCTCCGGTTTCATGATTATCGGAATGAGTTTGTTAACAAGACTTGATCAACCTTGTTAGTGGATTCTTTTTGATGAGCATGAGATGGATGAAACTAGAAGCACAACCTTCTGTACCTTCTCTTTATTTTCTATTAATTAGTAGAAATAAAGTAAAAATCGTATTTTTTTTGTTTATTTCCTGACTTATCCGTGCAATATAAAAATATCCCGAAAATAAAAGTCCTCAGAATGACATGCCAATTTATTATGATTTTTTCGGGAATATTTGAGGATTTACTATGCAAAAATTACCGTGGGAGGAGCTGCCACCTGGCCACGAGGGTGGTGGGCGCGCCCCCCCTGCCTCGTGGGTCCACGGTGGCCCTCCTCCACTTATCCCAGCACCCATCTTCTTCCTCTGTCTCACACAAACCCGAAAAACCAACTCAAGCATGAGTTCCAACCACTTTTGCTGTGATTTTCGATCTCCTTGCTCAAAGCACCTCTCGGAAAACTGCTTGGGGAGATTGTTCCTTGGTATGTGACTCCTCCATTGGTCCAATTAGTTTTTGTTCTAGTTCTTTATTCTTTGTAAATTTGTGCTGCATAGGTGACCATGTTCTTGAGCTTGCATGTCAAATTTATAAGGTTCCAAGTAGTTCTAATGCTTGATATAGGCTCTAGGCACTTGTAGGAGTAGTTGCTATCAGTTTTATTGAAGTTGGTTCACTTTTATTTGAAGTTACTAAAAATTTCAGAATTTTTCAGAGAAAAACAATTTGCTTAGGAAGATGTTCCAAGGTGGTTCCTCTAAGAAGTAAGGTCCCAGGATTTCTATGTGCGATGCTGACGAGGATCCACCAAGAGACGCTCCAGTACGGCCTTACGAATGGCCGTCGGAAAATTTTATGGACCGTGCGGGAATTAAAGAAGAATTCAAAGCATATTTGCGCAATGCCGGTCTTGAGGATTTTGAGGCTAACAAATGCCCCCAGTATCATGATCTCACAAGTTCATTTGTGAGGAGGTTTGAGTATTCATCTTCGCGTAATTCTCCTTCAGTCATGTTTGATCTCTATGAAAAATCGTATACCATGGACTTAGAGGATTTCACTTCTTCTTGCAAACTTCCATCATGGGGTAGTGTTAGGGATCCCCCTAAATCTGAATTTAGAAACTTTCTTGCTAGTATAACTGTGGGGAAATCTAGAGATATAACGCAGGCTACCATAGGGAGCATTCAGTTTCCTGCTATACATTGTTTTGCTCTCTTCATCGGTAGATGCATAAATGCTAAGGATGAAGCATGTCACATGTGTGAACCTAATCTTAGCATTCTTAGGAGTGCTGTGTTAGGAGACCAATCTTATCATATGGGAGTCATTGTAGCTCGTAGGTTGCATCATAATAGACATAATGGAGATTTCTTTGGAGGAATTTATGCAACCCTCTTAGCTCATTTTCTTGAGATAGACATTCGTGAGGGTGATACGGAGTTGCCTCCTGCATATTTAGATTATGACTCTATGGCTTCGCACCAGTTTGTCGAGAGGCCTAAATAACCTCTCTTATATCGTTTAATTTTTGATAAACGACGTGTTTTCCGTATTACTCTCCCTGCTCCTGCCTTATTTGATTCACAGACAAAAAGAAGATATGTTATTACCAGAGAGGAGGCAGAAGAGTACGAGAGGAGAGCGGAGGCAGCTCGACTCCACGCTGCAGCTCAGCGGGCGATAACCGCTGCACATCAGTATGATCCCAACTATTCTTCGTCGCAGTACGACCCCAGCTACACCTATGGGTATCCGCCAGGCTATCCCTGGCAATAGACCAACTTAGGCCAAAAGCCTAAGCTTGGGGGAGTGTGTATTTCTCACCGACATTACATTCATGTTCACACACACTCATTGCTAGATGTCGGTGCTCATACTTTTTCACTGTATTATCCATGCTAGTTTATTTTCTTTTTCTTGCTTTCTTCTTGTGTGTTTGTTAAACCTTAAGAAAAACAAAAAAATAGTAGTAGTTTATTTTTCTGCTGTAGTAGTAATAATTAAAACTAAAACCCAAAAATATTTCCCGTTCTTCTTTTGCTTGTTAGGAGCTTTCCCGTGTAAATAGTTTTATTTCTTTTCTTTTCTTTGGGGGTCAGTAGGAGAAGACCATAATTAAATTGTTGAAGTGGCTCTTATATGCATTATTGTTGATTTAACCCAGAGCCCATATTGCCTTGTCTTCTCCTGTTTATTGAATGCTCGCAGATTCCAGCTTAGTCCAATGCACGTACACTCTTATTATTATTCACACCGTTCGGTCATGCAAGTGAAAGGAAATTATGATGATATATGATGGACTGACTGAGATGAGAAAAGCTGGTATGAACTCGACCTCTTTTGTTTTTGTAAATATGATGAGTCCCTCGTTCTTGATTCAGCTTATTATGAATAAACATGTTTGCAATGACAATTAGAGATCATAGTTGCTTGTGCCATGCTTGATTAGCTATGAGTTATAATGATTTACCTTGTGTGCCAACATGCTATTA
>NW_021184631.1:0-1260 GCF_002162155.2 Triticum dicoccoides
TGGCCTGTTGCGTGGACTATTACTCACTGTTTTGGGGCCGCGGAATGATTTCCACGAGTAACGAACCCCCGAGTGCGCTTACGTGTCGTTTATGAACACTCACAATTTTGGCCAATTCTAACGCGTTTTGTGGACTATTAGTCACCGTTTTTTGGTACTGAAGTGATTTCCAAAGTTGTTGAACCCCAAGGCGCGCTTACGTGTCAGTCATCAACACTCACAGTTTTGGCTGATTCTGGCCCGTTTCATGGACTATTACTCACTGTTTTGGGGCCCTGGAGTGATTTCCACGGTTAACGAACCGCAGGGTGCATTTATGTGTCGGTCATCAACTCTCGCCGTTTTGGACGATTCTGGCCCGTTTCTTGGACAATTACTCTGTTTTTGGGTCCCGGCGTGATTTCCATGATTGACGAACACCGGGATGCGTTTATGTGTCGGTCATCAACACTCACAGTTTTGGCCGATTCTGTCCCGTTTCTTAGAGTACTACTTAGTTTTGGGGGCCCCGGACTGATTTCCACGATTTACGAACCCCGTGGTGCGTTTACGTGTCGGTTAATGACACTCAGAATTTTGGCCATTTTCTGGTCCGTTTCCTGCACTATTACTCACCGTTTTGGCGTCCCAGAGCGATTTCCACGATTTACAAACCCCGGGGTGCGTTTGCGTCTCTGTCGTCAACACTTACAGTTTTGGCCAATTCTGACGCGATTTGTGGACTAGTACTCATCATTTAGGGGCCCCGAAGCGATTCCATAGTGGTTGAACCCTAAGGTGCGTTTACGTGTCGGTCATCAACACTCACAGTTTTGGCCGATTCTGGCCCGTTTCGTGGACTATTACTCACCGTTTTGGGCCCCAAAGTTATTTCCACGGTTGTTTAACCCCATGGTGCGCTTACGTGTTGATCATCAACAACCGCACTTTGGGCCGATTTTGGCCCATTTCTTGCATTATTTCTTAGTTTTAGGGTCCCGGAGTGATTTCCACGATTGACGAACTCCGGGGTGCGTTTAGGTGTCGGTCATAAACACTCACAATTTTGGCCAATTCTCATCCGTTTCGTGCATTATTACTCACCGTTTTGGCGTCCCAGAGCAATTTCCACGATTGACAATCCCCGTAGTGCGTTTGCGTGTCTGTCGTCAACACTCATAGTTTTGGCCAATTCTGACGCGATTCGTGGGCTATTACTCACCATTTAGGGGTCCCGAAGCGATTTCCATAGTTGTTGAACCCTGAGGTGCGTTTACGTGT
>NW_021184632.1:0-974 GCF_002162155.2 Triticum dicoccoides
CGTCAACTCCGTAGTCGAACTGGGCAGCAGCAGCGTCGGTCTCGTAGTCTACCGGAGAGAAGAGGGGGAAGAAACAATGAATACAATGCAAACAAATGCATAACGATGCATGACATGACAAGTAACGATGCTAGGTGTGCCCAATCGCGGTAGTAGGTGATACCGACGAAAGGGGGAAACATCCGGGAAAGTATTCCCGGTGTTTCGCGTTTTCGGACAGATGAACCGGAGGGGAAAAGTTGCGAGTTCGATAGGTTAGGGGTGTGTGGCGGACGAACGGACTGCGTATCCGGAATCGTCTCGTCGTTCTGAGCAACTTTCATGTTGAAAATATTTTAATCCGAGTTACTGATTAAAAGATATGATTTTCTAAAGATTTTATTAATTTCTGAAATTTAATTAATTATTTAATTTAATTCGAAAAATGGATTAATGACATCAGCATGATGTCAGCAGTCAACAGGGTTGACTGGTCAACCTGACCAGTGGGTCCAGGGGGACCCACCTGTCATTCACTATGATTAACTAAAACAGATTAATTAGTTTAATTACTGATTAGATTAATCTAATCAGGATTAATTAACTTAATTAATTAATTAATTAATTAATATTTTAATTATTATTATCTATTTATTTTATTTTTATTATTATTTTTCTTTTCTTTTTTTTTATCGTCCTGGGGGCGGGCCCCTCTGGTCAGTGGCACAGGGGGTTAGTGGGTTTGGGCATTCGGGTGCGGGCGTGCGCCCGAGGGGCGTAGCGGGCAACGGGCGCCGTGTGCAGGGCGGCAGGCGCCACTCGGGCGGGCGTATGCCCGAGGGCACTGGGCGCGCGTGGCGCACGCCGGCGCCGGCGATCAGGCAAAGGGAGGCGGTGGAGGGCCGACTGCGGTGGCGGCGGGTGCGCGCCTGGGCACGTCCAGGGAGCGGCGTGCACGACCGGGGTGCGTCCGATGCGCGAGCATGGCCGCCGGG
>NW_021184633.1:0-1167 GCF_002162155.2 Triticum dicoccoides
ACTGTTTTGGGGTCCAAGAGTGATTTCCACGATTAACGAATCCTGGGGTGCGTTTATGTGTCGGTCATCAACACACGCAGTTTGGCCGATTCTGGCCCGTTTCTTGGATTATTGCTCACTGTTTTGGGGTCCCGAAGCGATTTCCATAGTTGTTGAACCCCAAGGTGCGCTTACGTGTCGGTCATCAACACTGGCAGTTTTTGCCGATTTTGGCCCGTTTCATGGATTATTAGTCACTGTTTTGGGGTCCCGAAGCGATTTCCATAGTTGTTGAACCCCAAGGTTCCCTTACGTGTCAGTCATCAACACTGGCAGTTTGGGCCGATTTTGGCCCGTTTCTTCGATTATTACTCACTATTTTGGGGTCCCGAAGTGATTCCCATAGTTGTTGAACCCCAAGGTGCGCTTACGTGTCGGTCATCAACATTGGCACTTATGGCCGATTCTGGCCCGTTTCATGGATTATTACTCACTGTTTTGGGGTCCCGGAGTGGTTTCCATGATTACCGAACCCTGGGGTGCGTTTACGTGTCGGTCATCAACACTCGCAGGTTGGCTGATTCTGGCCCGTTTCATGGATTATTACTCACTGTTTTGGGGTCCCAGAGTGGTTTCCATGATTAACGAACCCTGGGGTGCATTTACGGTTCGCTCATCAACACTCGCAGTTTTGGCTGATTCTAGCCCGTTTGTTGAATTATTACTCACTATTTTGGGGTCCCGAAGCGATTTCCATAGTTGTTGAATCCCAAGGTGCGCTTACGTGTCGATCATCAACATTGGCAGTTTTTGCCGATTTTTGGCCCGTTTCATGGATTATTACTCACTGTTTTGGGGTCCCGGAGTGCTTTCCATGATTAACGAACCCTGGGTGCGTTTATGTCTCGGTCATCAACACTCGCAAATTGGCCGATTCTGGCTGTTTCTTGGATTATTACTCACTGTTTTGGGGTCCCGAAGCGATTTCCATAGTTGTTGACCCCCAAGGTACACTTACGTGTCGGTCATCAACACTGGCAGTTTTGGCCGATTCTGGCCCGTTTCATGGACTATTACTCACTATTTTGGGGTCCCAGAGTGATTCCAACGATTAACGAACCCTGGGTGCATTTACGTGTCGGTCATCAACACTCGCGGTTTGGCCGATTCTGGCCCGTTTCTTGGATT
>NW_021184633.1:1359-1922 GCF_002162155.2 Triticum dicoccoides
CTGTTTTAGCCAATTCTGGCCCGTTTCATGGACTATTACTCACTGTTTTGGGGTCCAAGAGTGATTTCCACGATTAACGAATCCTGGGGTGCGTTTATGTGTCGGTCATCAACACACGCAGTTTGGTCGATTCTGGCCCGTTTCTTGGATTATTGCTCACTGTTTTGGGGTCCCGAAACGATTTCCATAGTTGTTGAACCCCAAGGTGCGCTTACGTGTCGGTCATCAACACTGGCAGTTTTTGCCGATTTTGGCCCGTTTCATGGATTATTAGTCACTGTTTTGGGGGCCCGAAGCGATTTCCATAGTTGTTGAACCCCAAGGTTCCCTTATGTGTCAGTCATCAACACTGGCAGTTTGGGCCGATTCTGGCCCGTTTCTTGGATTATTACTCACTATTTTGGGGTCCCGAAGTGATTCCCATAGTTGTTGAACCCCAAGGTGCGCTTACGTGTCGGTCATCAACATTGGTAGTTATGGCCGATTCGGGCCCGTTTCATGGATTATTACTCACTGTTTTGGGGTCCCGGAGTGGTTTCCATGATTGCCGAACGCTGGGGTGC
>NW_021184633.1:3979-4248 GCF_002162155.2 Triticum dicoccoides
GTCATCAACAAACGCAGTTTGGCCGATTCTGGCCCGTTTCTTGGATTATTGCTCACTGTTTTGGGGTGCCGAAGCGATTTCCATAGTTGTTGAACCCCAAGGTGCGCTTACGTGTCGGTCATCAACACTGGCAGTTTTTGCCGATTTTGGCCCGTTTCATGGATTATTAGTCACTGTTTTGGGGTCCCGAAGCGATTTCCATAGTTGTTGAACCCCAAGGTTCCCTTACGTGTCAGTCATCAACACTGGCAGTTTGGGCCGATTTTGGC
>NW_021184633.1:7930-8757 GCF_002162155.2 Triticum dicoccoides
TCCACGATTAGCGAATCCTGGGGTGCGTTTATGTGTCGGTCATCAACACACGCAGTTTGGCCGATTCTGGCCCGTTTCTTGGATTATTGCTCACTGTTTTGGGGTCCCGAAGCGATTCCCATAGTTGTTGAACCCCAAGGTGCGCTTACGTGTCGGTCATCAACATTGGCAGTTATGGCCGATTCGGGCCCGTTTCATGGATTATTACTCACTGTTTTGGGGTCCCGGAGTGGTTTCCATGATTGCCGAACGCTGTGGTGCGTTTACGTGTCGGTCATCAACACTCGCAGGTTGGCTGATTCTGGCCCGTTTCATGGATTATTACTCACTGTTTCGGGGTCCCAGAGTGGTTTCCATGATTAACGAACCCAGGGTGCATTTACGTGTCGCTCATCAACACTCGCTGTTTTGGCTGATTCTAGCCCGTTTGTTGAATTATTACTCACTATTTTGGGGTCCCAAAGCGATTTCCATAGTTGTTGAATCCCAAGGTGCGCTTACGTGTCCGTCATCAACATTGGCAGTTTTTGCCGATTTTTGGCCCGTTTCATGGATTATTACTCACTGTTTTTGGGTCCCGGAGTGGTTTCCATGATTAACGAACCCTGGGTGCGTTTATGTCTCGGTCATCAACACTCGCAAATTGGCCGATTCTGGCCGTTTCTTGGATTATTACTCACTGTTTTGGGGTCCCGAAGCGATTTCCATAGTTGTTGACCCCCAAGGTACGCTTACGTGTCGGTCATCAACACTGGCAGTTTTGGCCGATTCTGGCCCGTTTCATGGACTATTACTCACTATTTTGGGGTCCCAGAGTGATTCCAATG
>NW_021184634.1:0-1994 GCF_002162155.2 Triticum dicoccoides
TTATATGTGGTTGCATGTTATGTATGATGTCTAGCTTGTATTGCTTCTAATTTTGTTGAATTGCATCTGCTTACTTTACACATTATACTTGTGACTAAGACACGTGTTCCTGTTTCTAGAACATACAATATTTGTCTATCACACCATGTTCTTACATCAAAGTACATATGTTTTGAAGAACTAAATTGTTTTTCGTTTTTCTTGTTGGCTTGACTTAGCATGGCACAGAGAAAGAGGAAGCAAGACAAAACGACAGGGAAAGGGAAGCGCAACAATCCTATAGATTCTGTAGGTACTGATGGTGCAATAGAAGGTCAAAGTCCAGCGGAAAATTTTACCAACAGGGTATCCCATGCTACACGAGCTGCAGAACAAGCCAAACAGAAACAAATAGCTGCCACCAAACAAGCAGAGACAACCCTAGTTGTTGGAGCACCTTCCATAGTACCACCAGCTGCACGATTTACTCATTCATCAACTCAGCTAGCAGCACGTTCCCAAGCTCCCTTGCCACCTGACACTACTTCCTAAGCACTCTTGACACAAGATGAGTTGGCAAGATCAGATGAACTTTGTGAGCTTCAACAGCAAGAAGGTAGTTGCCGGAGTCAAGTTACAGTTGCATGCTTCTTTATATGTAGTCTCACAGTTTAATGTACACTGACACTTCCTATGTTTGTTGTTGGACTAGCACCTAGGCACAAGAGGAAACAAACATCAGGGATAATGCTCGATAGGTTAACTAAATCTAGAGGAGGAAGAATGGAGATCCGTTTTGAGGCAAGTTTAAAAAGGCCAGGTGATGCTACATAGTTAGCCAAGTTAGTATCAGAGGCACCGGTTGCTGTTAGGTGCCATGTACGTATCCTCCCAACATGGATTCAGTACAGGAATGACAAAGACGAAACCTAGTTCAACACCTTCCTCGACCATTTATCTTTAAGTATGGTTATGTATGGAAACTAGTAATATCGCCTTGCTCTGTCCAATACTTTCTAGGTTGCTGATAATGAGACTCCCATAATTTTCAACTTATGAGGTTCAAGTTGGATAGCCAAGATGATGCAACCAGACAAGCTTGCACCCATGTTTTCAAATCTGTTCTGCAATAGTATCGGTATAACTTGAGGAAAACTCACTTTGAAGGCAAGGCTAACAGTGAACTTGCCCAAACATCTCCAGTGGAAAATATATCTGATGAAGACTGGAGGGGCCTCATTAAACACTGGCCCGATACGAAGTATCAGGTACATTATGTATATGTCATCAGATCACATGTTGAAGTCCTATTTATGCATGTGCCACACAAATCTATCTTCTTGTAGGTGAACTATTCAAAGAACAAGGCCAACCGTATGAAAGTGAAATTCCAACAGACGACAGGATCTCGTAGCTATATTGCACACTGCGAGGCTCTTGTAATTAGCTGTTGTTTCACTCTTTTCGCTATAACATATTATTAGATCTATATTGACTTGTTCCAAATGCACAGGAAAGCCCGCAAGGACCAAAAAGTACCTGAACCAAATGTTGTGGAAATCTTCAAGGACTGTCACATCAACAAGAAGAAGGGCATGACTACACCAGTCAAAGCCGCTGTTGTAAGTCCGTAATCCTCATGCCTTTTGACTACTACTTACTCTGACTTGCGCCTTGAACAACATGGTTTGCAGCCAATGTCTATTAATCTTTTCAATTTTATACACAATTGTCTTAGCGTATCATTGCACCTTACAAGGTTTAAAAGACAGGAGTGATGTTCCTTTGATCTTAACATGTAATCTAGTTACGTGCTGGACTTGCCCACACAACGTTACAATTGCCTGTTTGTCTGTTCTCAGTTGTTTTTTTATATGAATGATGTCATACTATGCTTACCGTATTATAAACTTCGTCTCTTTATCCTTAGCCCTCAATACAATGTGAAGAAATAGACAATACATTAGCGATGGTACATGGTCATATGTTTGGAACCTGGTTTTATTATGTACTTT
>NW_021184635.1:0-1859 GCF_002162155.2 Triticum dicoccoides
GTGAGATTCATGAAGGAGATTGTGGTCATCATGCTGGCTCAAAATCTCTTGTGGCCAAGGCTTTCCGTCATGGTTTCTACTGGCTCACGGTTCATGCTGATGCGGAGGATCTAGCCAGTAAATGTGACGGTTGTCAGAAGTTCTCACGACATGCTCATGTGCCAGCTCAAGAATTACGGATGATCCCAATTACTTGGTCGTTCGCAGTCTGGGGGCTTGACATGGTTGGACCTTTCAAAAGGTCTAAGGATAAAAAGACACATCTACTGGTGGCAGTGGACAAGTTTACCAAGTGGGTTGAGGCAGAGCCGGTCAGTAAGTGTGATGCAGCTACGGCGGTTCAGTTCATGAAAAAGGTGATCTTTCGTTTTGGCTTCCCGCATAGCATCATAACTGACAATGGCACTAATCTCTCTGAGGGTGCCATGGAAGAGTTCTGTCAAAGAGAACATATCCGGCTGGATGTTTCGGCTGTTGCTCATCCTTAGTCTAATGGTCAAGCGGAAAGAGCTAATCAAGAGACCCTGAAAGGCATCAAGCCCCGGCTCTTAGTCCCCTTACAGCGGACTCCGGGTTGTTGGGTGGAGGAGTTACCCTCCGTGCTATGGAGCATCAACACTACGCCTAACAGATCTGCGGGTTACACACCTTTTTTCATGGTTTATGGAGCAGAAGCAGTTCTGCCAAGTGACATCCGACACGACTCACCCCGTGTGGCGGCTTACGTTGAGGCGGATAACGAAAAGGATCGACAGGAGGCACTTAACCTATTGGATGAGGAGCGAGACTTGGCAATAGCCCGCTCGGCGATTTACCAGCAGGACTTGCGCCGCTATCACAGTCGTCGGGTTAGGAGCAGAGCCTTTCAGGAAGGCGAATTGGTACTCCGGCTCATCCAGGATCAATCTAACATGCACAAGTTATCTCCGCCTTGGGAAGGACCCTTTGTGGTCAGCAAGAATCTAAACAACGGGTCATACTACCTCATTGATGTTCGAGAGCACAAAGACGCACGTAAATCAGAGGAGGAGACTCGTCGGCCGTGGAATATTGCACATCTGTGGCCTTACTATACTTAAAGCCTTCGGCTCTTAAGATGTATATACTTTTGACGATGTACATATTATATAAAGCAATAAAGCAGGACCTCTATCCTTTTTTTCCATAAAAAATGTGTTTATGTCTTCTTTATCAGGTGATGGACACTACCAACAGGGACCGGATCATATCTGAATCCGGCTTTCCCTTTGGTCCGGCTTATGATCATATCTGAATCTAGCTGTGGTCACTTGGGGGCTTCCTGTTCAAACATAGGTCGTATTCGAACCAAAGAGAACATAGCTGTCGATACCCACTTGATCGGCATACTACCAAACCCACTTGGGGGCTTCTTGATCATATTTGAATCACAGCTTAACCCCTTTTGGTCTGACGTGGATCGTATTCGAATCAGCGTCATTAAACAACTCTTATGTTCACTTGGGGGCTTCCTGTTCAAACATAGGTCGTATTCGAACCTAAGAGAACATAGCTGTCGATACCCACTTGATCGGCATCGCCAAAGCCACTGGGGGCTATATGATCATATCCGAATCTTAGCTTAACCCCTTTGGGACGGTTCTCTGATCGTATTCGAATCAGGAGCCTATGAACATTACTTATGAATATAGTTACTTTAACTGTCTTAAAACCTTCTTGAGGAGATGGTTCTTGTTTTCTTCCGGTTTAGTATTGGTTACCCCAAGTTTTACAAAGTGCCAGGTAAAGCATCATATGAGCCGGGAAGGTTACCAAAGGGTTCGCAGGTATGCTATTGCGATTATAAGTAATCATAAATCGGTCTGTATATGATGTTTTTT
>NW_021184636.1:0-864 GCF_002162155.2 Triticum dicoccoides
GTCCGTATGTGTGGGGAAACAAGAGATAGGGTTGATTTCGGACTCCTCCACCAAGGGCCACGAAATTCCCCCCTCTTCCTCCATATATACAGCCCTTAGGGCATCGTTTAGACTTTGGGTTTTGTTTAGATTAAAAGTTCGCCATAGCTGCAACTTCGCGTACTTCGTTTGTGTTCAACGACCAGACAAAGGCGTCACAGAACCCCACCTTGATCAATAAAGCTTTCATCTTATATTCGCAATATCCAGATTGCAATCTTAGTTTCTTGCTTGTTCTTCGTTTGCTCGCAGGAAACAGACCCTCGTGGTCAGGTTGATCGTGCTCCGGCGTGGTCAATAACCTCTCGAAGTTGGTTTAGCGATTGCTAAGGCGCGACGTCCTCGCACGTTCGTAGTCGGATCGTCAAAGTCGACTTCCACCAAAGCGAAATCCACCATCTCATCGAAAGACGGGACACCTTTGCCTCTATCAATATACCACCACCAATCCGTGTCCATGTACCACCACCGATCCATATCCATATACTACCACCGCTACCACCACCGCTGCCATATACCACCACCATATATCCACCACCAATCCGAGTTCTTTGCTTATTAGGTTTGTTTTCGGGATCCATCTAGATTCCGATTCGTGTTTCCTTGCCGGAGTAGGTTTCGGAAAAAAAAAAGTCGGGTAGCCACGCTCCGTTTAGGCCCAAAATTTTTCGAAAACGCATTTTTCGAAAAAAATTCTGGCTATCCTATTTTTAGGTGTTTCTGAGTGTTTTGAGACAGGTGCCATTATAGGAAGTTTTTTTTGACCCGTTTCCAGTTTTTGGGTCCGGGCAGCCGAAAAAAAAAAAAATTGTTCGAAAAAATTTC
>NW_021184637.1:0-841 GCF_002162155.2 Triticum dicoccoides
TATGTGTGGGGAAACAAGAGATAGGGTTGATTTCGGACTCCTCCACCAAGGGCCACGAAATTCCCCCCTCTTCCTCCATATATACAGCCCTTAGGGCATCGTTTAGACTTTGGGTTTTGTTTAGATTAAAAGTTCGCCATAGCTGCAACTTCGCGTACTTCGTTTGTGTTCAACGACCAGACAAAGGCGTCACAGAACCCCACCTTGATCAATAAAGCTTTCATCTTATATTCGCAATATCCAGATTGCAATCTTAGTTTCTTGCTTGTTCTTCGTTTGCTCGCAGGAAACAGACCCTCGTGGTCAGGTTGATCGTGCTCCGGCGTGGTCAATAACCTCTCGGAGTTGGTTTAGCGATTGCTAAGGCGCGACGTCCTCGCACGTTCGTAGTCGGATCGTCAAAGTCGACTTCCACCAAAGCGAAATCCACCATCTCATCGAAAGACGGGACACCTTTGCCTCTATCAATATACCACCACCAATCCGTGTCCATGTACCACCACCGATCCATATCCATATACTACCACCGCTACCACCACCGCTGCCATATACCACCACCATATATCCACCACCAATCCGAGTTCTTTGCTTATTAGGTTTGTTTTCGGGATCCATCTAGATTCCGATTCGTGTTTCCTTGCCGGAGTAGGTTTCGGAAAAAAAAAAAGTCGGGTAGCCACGCTCCGTTTAGGCCCAAAATTTTTCGAAAACGCATTTTTCGAAAAAAATTCTGGCTATCCTATTTTTAGGTGTTTCTGAGTGTTTTGAGACAGGTGCCATTATAGGAAGTTTTTTTTGACCCGTTTCCAGTTTTTGGGTCCGGGCAGCCGAAAAAAAAAAA
>NW_021184638.1:0-1205 GCF_002162155.2 Triticum dicoccoides
GAAGAGGCGGCACGCGTCTCCAGGTTGTGGCCCCCCTCACAGACGGCAATGAAACGGTAGTAGACGTTCTGCGGTAACGATGCAGCGTGAATATTATTAAATACTTGGAGCGCGATAAAATCATGAGTTTTTACACAACGTGGGCACATGTGCTATAGGACTGATGGTAATTTTTCATAATTTTTTGTGATGGAGAAGTATCTGAACAGTTCCCTCTACGCGGATTGCTCTTCGCACGTCTACGACTGTGGCCGGCGGCCTCCGGGGGCTAGCATACCGTCAAATCTTGCGTAGGCGGCCTCTCGCAAATCTGGAAGTGTTGAGGCGGTTGCAAACGCCCAGCTCGCGTCTCTGGTGCGTGCCCCCCCCCCTCACGGCCGCCGCCGCCGCCGGCACCTGGAGGGGGGAAACGGACACGTCGGGTCTACACGGAGTGGATGTAGCTATGGGCCTGGCCCGGATGTTTCTCCAAAGTGTTCCTCTGGGCCGACCTAACACAACCGGGTGGAGAGGTCCATTGGTCAAAGCCCGTCCGTGCAAAGTCAAAGGGCTAGATCCCGTGGTCAAACGCTACATGGTTAGGCGGGACGGGGGCCCTGGGGGGGTAGCAATGCCACCGGAGCGTCGTACCGGGCCCTCATACATGCGGGGTGGTGTTGTGACATGTCCGAAGAGGCGGCACGCGTCTCCGGGTTGTGGCCCCCCCTCACGGACGGCAATGAAACGGTAGTAGACGTTCTGCGGTAACGATGCAGCGTGAATATTATTAAATACTTGGAGCGCGATAAATCATGAGTTTTTTACACAACGTGGGCACATGTGCTATAGGACTGATGGTAATTTTTCATAATTTTTTGTGATGGAGAAGTATCTGAACACTTCCCTCTACGCGGATTGCTCTTCGCACGTCTACGACTGTGGCCGGCGGCCTCCGGGGGCTAGCATACCGTCAAATCTTGCGTAGGCGGCCTCTCACAAATCTGGAAGTGTTGAGGCGGTTGCAAACGCCCAGCACGCGTCTCCGGTGCGTGCCCCCCTCCCCTCACGGCCGCCGCCGCCGCCGGCACCTGGATGGGGGAAACGGACGCGTTGGGTCTACACGGAGTGGATGTAGCTGTGGGCCTGGCCCGGATGTTGCTTCCCGGTGTCCCTCTGGGCCGACCTAACACAACCAGGTGGAGAGGTTCACTGGTCAAAGCCCGTCC
>NW_021184639.1:0-1066 GCF_002162155.2 Triticum dicoccoides
TAAGTGGACTAAAGAATAAGTCGATTGCAGCACAGGCACCTTGCTTTGAACCTGCAAAAGACATTCCGAGCCGAAGGCAATCGTATTCAAGCACCAAATCCAAGTTTGAATCGACATCTAAAGGAACCGAAAGTGCTCAGGCGTCAAGCCTGTTAAGGTTTGTCGGTTACAATTTCACTCGGCATACCGAGGCAAATTTAAAGCGTCGAGCCAGAAGAAGTTTTTTACCCCTCCTGTGGAGGGCTGGAAGGTGCAACAAATTCATCAAGGTCAATCCCGTCGGCGATCCGAGTGGCAGCTGCAAGGAAAGTTTCCATAAAGGATCTGAAGTCGTGCTTCTTGGTATTGGCCACCCGAAGGGCCGCCAGCTTCTCTTCTCGCGCATCTTTGCAGTGGACTCGGGCCAGACACAGAGCGACATCGGCACCACACCGAGCCGAGGACTTCTTCCACTCCTGCACTCGACCAGGGATCGTGTTCAAGCGGGCCATCAGCGACTCAAGGTCATTCTGAAGTGTCTCCTCAGGCCAGAGCGTCGAGTCGATGCGGGATGTGGCGGCCTTCAGCCTTGCGAGATAGTCCACGACAGCTGCAACATGAGACTCCAGTCGGAAAACACCCATGGCAACTTCGTCGTTCACCGGAGAATTGACGGGGTCAAGGTTTGGCTCCAGTCGGCTGGTTTCTTCTTCAAAGTTTTGACAAAATTCTGCAAGGGTGATCACTAAGTCAAGGAGATAGTCGAATGGAAAAAGCCACAATTGGAAATATTTGCCAAACATGGAGGTCTACCTTCAAGCATAAGGAACAACTTTTTGGCAAGGCCACTCAGGAAGGCCTCCAGTTCAGTTTTCTTCTCAGTCAATTTGCTGACTTGGTCGGTCAGGGCAGCTTTGTCAGTTTTCAGTCGACTGACCTCCTTGTTGGCAATCCCAAGAGCAGCTTTCAGATTGGTATTGTCTTGTTCGAGCTTGGTAACTGAAGCTAACTTCTCGTCAGCAAGCTTGATCTTCTCAGCTAGCTCAAGGTCTTTCTTCTGCTGGGCCTCCCTTACCTTACCTGCAAG
>NW_021184640.1:0-693 GCF_002162155.2 Triticum dicoccoides
GAGTGGACAGCGGCGGAGCTCCTGGACACGATGAGAGGACGCACGGGTGGCGGGGAGCACGGCTACGACGAAGGCACGGCGATGGTGGCGTCGGCCATGGCGGGGGAGCGCGAGGGGGAGGAGCTGGAGAGGAGAGGGGGTGTCTGGGGGGTTCGGGGGAGCGAGAGAGGCTGATGCACGACGTCACCAGGAGAGGGGAGCGGCGAGGCGGCGAGCAGGTGCGTGGCGTGCGCTGCGGTCACCGTCGGGCACCTGCCTGCCTGCCTGGCCGGCAAGCAGCTCGCTGGAGCGGCGCTGGGCTGGGCCGGCAGGTGGGCCGGGTGCTGGGCGCCAGGTAAGTTTTTTTCCATTTCTTTCTGTTTTCTGTTTTTTTAATACTTCTGCAACTTTGTTGAATTAAATAAAATACTTAGGCTACTCCTAAAATCACCAAACTACTCCTGGTCCATAGTTGGATTATTTCCAACATGAAACATTTTAGTTTGGAGATATTTGAGCATTTAAATATTTTATATAATTTTAAATGCCCAAATTCAAATATTTATGATTTAATTCAAAAACCCTAAGATGGCCTAGGAAAATGTGCACCACTTTTGGCAGAGGTTCTGAACCAAGACAAAAATGATGGGCATTTTAGAAGGGCATTTCAGGTTCATTGAAAAAGTTTTTAGTAAACCCTAGTTGGTTTCAGAG
>NW_021184641.1:0-1018 GCF_002162155.2 Triticum dicoccoides
GATGGTTCGTTGAAGACGTTCTCAAATTTATGATATATCTCTCTCAATCCTTTCTATGAGAATAAGTAATATGTCGAATCCATTGATTGTCATCAATTAAATTGGTGAAGGATAAGCATAATGTAATTCTTATTCTTGTTTCATCCAAGTGATTTAATTCCTTATTCCGGAGGTTCATCAAAATTCTTGATTTTTTTTGTTCATCTTTCTTTCCCGGAGTTCCAACCTCTTTCAATTATTTTATCACGAAGTTCTCTATCTAAATCATTGCGAGGCTTCAATCTTATTCTTTCCATGAGTCAATTATTTTGGGTCATTCTTTTATTACCGGAGTTCTTCATGAAGGTTCTACATGATTGGTTCATCAAGGATTTAATGCCTTCTCCAATTTTTCATCGAGATTCTCTTCTAAGAAGTTCTAGTTTTCTTATTCTTGCTATTCGGAGTGCAATTCTTTCTTCCATATTATTGGAGGTGGTATTATGTCATTTTGATAATTTGAGTTCATGTTTTCATGATTCACATGTTGTCAAGTATGAGATATTTTAAATCCATCAATCTCGTCATTGGAGTTATCTTGTGTTATATTTCACCTAAAGCCATCCCTAAGGACTGTTGATATCTATGGTGCTCATAAATGATCCAAGCTCTTCTTTATCCTCTCGGTAAAATAGTTTCTTGTCTCCTTGTTCTTATCAATCCAATTCTTCTTCCCGTGAGTGGCAGGTTGTCACCTCATAATTTGAGATGTATTCCATAAGACCATATCAACCTTATTCTTTTCGTTGGTGGTTTTTCCAACAACCCCGTTCAACCCTTCTCCTAAAGATGCCTTGTCAAACTCTTTTGTGGCAGAAGTTGGCATTTTCTTCTCCATTCTCCTATTTCTATTATCTATCTTCTATTCTTTCGTTCCGGAGGTATTGCGATGTTGTTATTTTCACCCATCATCTCGTTTTGTTAAAGATCATGTTCTTTTCATGCCTATCCATTTAACCGGAGAGTTGTGCCCTCTGCT
>NW_021184642.1:0-1483 GCF_002162155.2 Triticum dicoccoides
TTGGATCCCGGAGTTTGAATTACCATAGAGGTTGGCATATCACCGAATGCGACGTTATGCAAGCGAGCATAGTTTTCAGATATAAAAGAATGAGAGGCTCCTGTATCGAAAAGAACAGATGCCGGGTGGCAATTAACAAGAAGCGTACCGAGAACGACGTTGGGATCCTCTTGAGCTTCTTCGGCAGAGATACAGTTGACATGGCCACGTGAAGCGGTGACCGGCTTGGCGTGGAATATTTTTCCTGTCGGCTTGCCACGGCCAACAGCTTTAGCAGACTGGTTGGGGTTGGTCTGGGGACACTCACGCATATAGTGACCAGATTCCCCACACTTGAAACAGGTCACGGAACTGGTACGTGGAGGAGCATTGTTAGTTGGACCCCCATAGGGCTTGGCCGGTGCAGACTGTTGAACAGGGCGAGGCGCCTGGAAAGATGGCCTCGGTGTGAACCTGGGTGGCAGGGCGGTGTTGGGTACCCACACGCCGCGCTTCTGAGGACCAGCACCGGATGAGGAACCCATGTCACGGCCATGCTTGCGTGTTGCGTCATAGTCAGTCTGACCAGTTTCAGCACTGATGGCTTTGTTGACAAGTTTCTGAAAAGATGTGCACTCATGCAGACGGAGGTCGCGGCGAAGCTCAGGACTAAGGCCCTTACGGAACCTTGCTTGCTTCTTGGCGTCGGTAGAAACTTCCTCGGTTGCATATCGTGCGAGATTACCAAACTCCCTGCTGTAAACATCCACAGAAAGTCGGCCTTGGGTGAAACTGCAAAATTCTTCACGTTTACGGTCCATGAGACCCTCCGGAATGTGATGTTCACGGAAAGCCTCGCTGAATTCAGCCCAAGTAGTGACATGGCCCGCTGGGCGCATAGCTCCATAATTTTCCCACCATAGACTGGTGGGGCCTTCAAGATGATATGCAGCAAAGGTGACCTTGTCAGCCTCCGCTACCAGCGTGGAAAGCAGTTTGTGAGAGATACTGCGAAGCCAGTCATCAGCGTCGAGAGGCTCGACGGAGTGGTGGAACGTGGGTGGATGTAATTTGATAAAATCACTGAGTGACACCACGTTAGTCCTCTGATGGTGTGCTGTGTTCTGTTCAATACGCTCCAACAAACGGTTGGTCTCCCGCTTGTTTCTCTCAGCTTCCATCATAACCTCGGCTAGGGAAGGAGGATGAGGCAGATTTTCATTCCTGCCTTCACTGCCTTCGGCCTGCTCTTGAGAAGCAGGGTTAGCGCGCGTGTTGACCATCCTAGGTAAACAAGACAATGATTTAGTCAGAATGATAAAATTCCGACATAGGATACAGAATGTAAGGAATAACTCGAAATGCAAGATGATCATCCGTATGACATGGTAGATACAGAAACTGCTTCCTTTATTCCATCGTCATACACACCATACAGGGTTTAGTACAAGACCAAACAAGGTACTATTACGGTGAGAAAAGGATTACATCTCATCGGAGGCAT
>NW_021184643.1:0-589 GCF_002162155.2 Triticum dicoccoides
GCGCGCCGTCCGCCCCGAACGCCGCGCGCCGCCGTCTGTCCCCGCCGCCGCCCCGAACGCCGGCGCCCCCGCCCCGTACGCCGCCGCCCCCGCTCGTACGTATGGGGCGGCGGCATACGGGGCCGCACACACACACATATACCACACACGCATACACACACACATACACACATACGTACACACATATACGTATACACACACATACACACACACATTTTTTTACTTATTTTCTGTTTTTTAGAAAAGTTAATTAGATGATCGAATGTTAGATTAATGTCGAATGTTAGATGAATTAGCTAGCTAGATAGTAAAATTGTCGAACTAGAGATTAGAACTAGTTGAATAATTAACATAACTAGTTTATTTTTAGTAAGAAAATTTAGGTATATGAGATTTGAACTAGTTCAATAATTAATATAACTAATTTATTTTTAGTAAGAAAATTTAGGTATATGAGATTTGAACTAATTCAATAATTAATATAACTAGTTTATTTTTAGTAAGAAAATTTAGGTATATGAGATTTGAACTAGTTGAATAATTAATATAACTAGTTTATTTTTAGTAAGAAAATTTAGGTATATGAGAT
>NW_021184644.1:0-14036 GCF_002162155.2 Triticum dicoccoides
AACGCGTTTCCCCATGGCAGCTATTACCCCAATGGATAACATGTTCTGCTTTTATAATGAAAAGGGAAAGTGGGCGCCGTACGTGCTACGTAAAACATGAGAATTCCAGAAAATAATTTCTCCATTCAATTTTCTTGATCACAAATACTAGACGTCATAACTCAATCTTGTGCCAACTGAAACAGAATTATAAAATCGCATTTCGTACATAGACCATACCGCCACCTCTACTTGGCGCGTCTTGTTAATTTTCACACCTACCTTCACATGTCTAAATAGCACTCTCCCTCCTATATATTTGACTCCATCTCCACGTCCACATGCAAGAAAGCCAATCATCCCACATCCATACATGGTGTACACGTCCACATAACTCCATCTTGAACATTTCATATGATAACTTGCTTTCAATATACAAAGACCCGGGAGATGATGGTGAACCGAAAAGTAACACAATACTAGATAGGTATGACTAGGAGGCATGGGGAAAGAAACAAATACTAGCACGGTTACTTTCGTATATGGCAAAGAGCCGTGATGTTACCGTGAAAGTTATTTTCACATACACGGATGCTTTATATGGAACAAGTTAGGCTTCCACATCTAGGGCCAGCCCTAGAGCATGGCTAGGGAGTGTGGCCGCCTAGAACATGGCTAGGGAAGGCAGACCTCATCTTAATAGCTGTTCTAGGTAGGCCTCCACCCAATCAAAACAGGCCACACAAAGGTTAGTCTGAGGATGGCGAGTGGCCAAAGTAGAACATTGCCTCAATCGCATATCACGACTGCAGTGTCCTCGTCGACATATGACATGACGAATCTATTTAGATGGCTGGTGCCAGTTTGCCTTGTCAACCTGCCATGGCATAGTCCATCGTAGTCACAGGCAACCATAAAATAGAGCATTTTCTATTTGTTGTTCAGGTGAACACGATGAGCAATGGTTGCATGTTATTAATATCATCGAGACTTATTAATTTGAGAGTTTCAAGTGTGAAGAAACTAGCAGTGCACCATGTCATGTGCATTTATCAACTTATTTTTTACGGCCTCCGTTGTGCACTAGAGAGTAAACACATTCCAATAGTATTATGTGTTTATCTCAGAAAGGATAAAAGCCAAGCCATGTATTGTTGTTTCTTTTGGTATCCAAACCACCATTTTCTTGTGTTAGTGGAAATTGACGGTTGACCATGCTAAAGAAAACATTGCAGTTGCTGCAAAAAAAATTCTTCAATCATTCTTCTTGATGACATTGCTAGACATCGTAACTTGGAGCCGTGGAAACTGAAAAAGGATGGCAAATCTACATGTTTTCGTATGGAAACCACACCATCACCACCACCGCCGGGTGCATCTTAATTCCCCCACTTTTTCGGAAAGGGGCGCTTTATTACCTAAAAGATTTAAGTACTACACCCGGCCTCTGCATAACTGAGATGCTCACAGCCAAACAAGGTCTTCTCATAGAAACAAAAAATAAAAAGGCGAAATACAAAGAAACATGTAGAATTCGTATAATGCCTAAAGCGGAGGGGAGCCAATCCTAAGATCATGCTGCCACCAACATTGCGTAAAAGTATCTCTCGCTGTAGTCTCCAACCGTGTACACACCTTTGTAAATAGGTCTCGATTTTCCACGCATCGTAGAGAGGACCGTAAACGAAGAGTCCTAGTACATTTGTATATAACCTGCGTCAGAGAAGTGCTTTTATCGTTGAAAACCTTATCATTTCTGTATAGCCAATGCGACCAAATGACGTCAAGTGCTCCCACCCTAAGAAGAGTTCTAAACTTATGATCAATCCCATGTAACCAGTTGCCAAATACATTAGCAACACTACAAGGAGGATACAAGCCAGAAGCTATTTGGATGACTGGCCATATTGAACGAGCCAATTTGCATTGGAAGAATAAATGTTTATTGTCTCATCATGATGACAAAGACACACTGCGGACTTTCATGCCAATTCCTGTTAATAAGGTTATCTTTAGTAAGAATGACTCCGCAACGAACATACCATGCTAAGATTTTATTCTTAAGAGGTATCTTCATCTTCCAGACCATCTTGTTATTGTCGACAAGCATATTAGACTGGATTAACACTCTATACATAGACTCCACTGAGAATTGTCCATTCCCATGTAGGTTCCATTGAAATACAACAGACCCATCCGACAATTGCATCATGTACAACTGCTGGGGTGGGATGTTCCATGATTGGAGTACAGGTCCAATTAAACCTCTTCTTAATGTCACATTTGGTGAAAATGATTCCATTACCATGGCGATAGTATCACCCTTGTGGCGCACAATATTGTATAGAGCCCGATATTGTTCCCGGAGTGTGGCATTTCCGAGCCACTTGTCCTCCAAGAATTTATAATTCCCCCACCTACCTCATATGTGTAAGCAATACGCCCCCTCCTATATATTTTACCCTATCTTTTCATGCACATACAGGAAAGGTCAACATCTCTAATGTATCAACGCTTTCAATTTTCAAATGACTCATATGAGCGTTTCATATGATAAACATGTTTCAATACACAAAAATATGGGAGATGATGGTGGGTATAAATTAAAATGATATTAGTAACACATGTATGACCTAGACGCGTATCAAAAGAAGCAAATACAAGTGTTGTTTTTCCAGCATGCAGCAGGAACCATCGTGTTGCTACAATGGTGCATTCCCCATACACGCATGTTTTATATCAAGGCGAAAAGGGCCTTCACTAGCTTAATCGTTGTCAGACATGTTTACTAGCGTCTACAAAAGAATCTTAACCTCATATGCCATGTAAGAAATGTTCCTTACTATTTTTCTCACTTGTTTTGTGAGAAGAAGGATCCTGATGTACTATAAAAGTTTACCAGAAGTACAAAGCACTCCAAACAAAATAAAATTTAGAATGAAGTCCTTCGACCATCAAATCACAAGTACGGTGGCCAGAACCCGTCAACACGCTGTTGTCACCGCACCCTACAAGAGCTGGCTTGACCTTATTGATGATAGTCAGAAAGTATTTGCGCATGTGCTCTCAAGGACCAGAGCCCCAGAGCCGTAGTCGCTGCCATTGAACCCTTGAATCGATCAGAAGCGCCCGACACCTTATGTCGCCGTCGTGAATGTAGTATGAGAAACCCTAGCCTCGTCGTCCCAAGGAGGCGAAGGAATCTATGCCGGAGCTCCGCTGACTCCGTCCTGGCGGAAGAATTTGATGATCGGAACCAACAAGACCAGGTCGAAGATGAGACGCTGCCATCCGCCTGAATATTGTCCCTATGTGGAAAAAAACCTTGAGCTAATGCTACTAGATAGATCAAAGGCACTAGGATTTTGTCCCCACCATTTACCGGGGAGAAGAACCCACGGGGTGATCAGCGAAGTCTAGAGGAGTTAGGCATACCACCGCCGCCTCTTAAGCGAGAGCAGAGCAAACACATCAATTTACCTCTGATCTGTTTAATATTTTTGTTCTAATACAATTATTTCATATAGGGGGCATTGCTCCTCTTCGGTTCCCCCTATTGTCCCCAGGCATACCAAGCCATATACGCATGCTAATCATACATATGACAGTTATCATATACCCGTAAAGTAAACTCTGACAACCATAATCCTACTTAGGTTGGTTTTGCTAAAGTCTACACTTGCATATCAGAAAGAAAATTCCTGCAAACTAGTGGTTTGGGACTAAAAGCTTAAACAGCCTTGGTGTGACCCAAGAAGTCGACGACTACACCGTGTGTACCTGGTCGCTGGATGCGCATTGCTTCCATGCTACATCCACCCATGTTTCTCCAATCCTTTTCGTCTCGCCATCCGCTAGGCTGCAAACATCTTTATCATGACATCTTCCACCTTTTTCCACAGGGGATGTGATCTTCCACATTGACTCTGCTGGGAAGGAGCAGGCCTGTCAAGATCCGGCTGAGACAGAGAAGAAGCAAAATTGTTGCTCCGTAGCTAGCATTATCGCGGGGATGACGAGAATTCCTGCTTCCCGTTGGAAAGTTAAGGCAGCGACGAAGGAGCGTTTAAGTGTGGAATCGATGTCTCCGCGTGTGCGTCTAATTTTCCCTTGGTATGTTTTTTAAAGAAAAGGTAAACGAGAAACTACAATGTGTATAGGCGCGAGGAGTTAGACTGGGGAGACGACCGGTAAGAGGGCACCGAACAGCTCCAACAGATGCTGTAAAATATTGCGCGTGCCCAAAACTTTTTAGCACGCGCAATATTTTACAGCATCTGTTGGAGCTGTTTGGTGCAAAAAAAACAAATTTTTAGCGCGCGTGGATGCATGGAGAGTCGAAGCCTATTTCAGTGGGAAAAGCGAGAGACGTGTGGATCGGACTGGGGCCCAATGGTCTGATGGAGACGTGATACTCGGCATCGGTCATTGATGATCGATGGTTCTTTGTAGTAGAGGTTTGAGTGGTGTGTTTCCACGCCCCAGAAGTCGACCACCATCAACATCATGCTCCTACGTCATCGTCGCTGAAATCACTGCCATCTTCTGCTTTCACCGACATCCCCGTCGATCCGTCAGACAGTCCATTCCGACCTAGCCAAAGTTATTCGACTACAATAATGCTCCACCCTGCGTTGCGTCTGCTCGCACATCTGTGCATTGTCTTGACGCCTTATGTTTGCATGATCCTTTGTGACACACATTAGGCTCTTCTGAACTTTATGCGTCCGTCCTTGCCGCACACACTCCAAGCACTTCATGCAAACTTGACCAACCGAAAAATCTCCATGCAAACTTGACCCACGGATACTTTCCGCATAATTTTTCTTCTCGCCGTTTGCTAGTAACTTATGTGTACGCGTAGACTTTTGTCCAGAACTTGTCCCCCTGATAGCCCTCCGTGCAAAGCCTCCGTGTACCTTAGCATAACAAGACCAAACATGATCCACACCAATGCTCCTGTACACCATGCATTTATCCAGGACTTGCTCTTCCTTTTTTTTCTTAACAAATCCAACGTGGATGCACAGCACCGCACGGCTCCTTTGCCTCTGCGCAGAGCAACGCCCCGAGCCGGTGCCTCCTTGCTGTTGATATTAAGCTCAGTGTATCTGCACTTGATTTTTTGCTTTATTTCCTTGATTCACATAAGGACGGTCATATGCACGATGGATGTTTGCATGCTGATCGTCTTTCACCAAAAACGTGCTGAGTTCACGTTGCGGTGGTTTTTTTTTTTTGGTTCCTACAGTTGATAGGCTTAGCTGGTAGCTTATGACTCGGCACGATTCATGCTCGTGGGATGGCACGCGCGATTGTTGGATCGTGGCGAGCTTTCAGTTTTCTGTTAGCGACTGAATTAAAGGAAAGACAGAAAATGACACAAGTTTTTACGCGTCGCAAAAGCTCTTTCTCTGTGGCTGCGTTCCTGCTCTCTGTTCCCTTCCACCTCATGTGCGTGTGTTGTATCATTCAGAAAGAAAAGATTCAGAGAGAGCGACTAGATCACAGCTTAAAAACCAACAATTGGTATACAAAGCTTTAGGTTTAGGAACTTGGGCGTTTGGTGGCGGTGATCGGAGGAGGTTTGGTGGCGGCGATGGGGGATACGTCTCCTAAGAAAAGCGACGGGAAGAGCAGCGGCAGCGGTGGCGGAAAGTACATGCCACCGGCGGCCAGGAGGTCGACCACAGGCGACGATGATGGTGCCGTGGTGCTGGTTGCTCCGTCGAGAGCCACCAATGTGCCCGTGCAGTACCCTATGCTGACGGACACGAACTACTCTCCATGGGCTATCAAGATGAAAGTGCTGATGAAAGCGCTCCGTGTCTGGTCGGCGATTGACGGCTCCGGCGAGTATGACCAAGCAGCAGACGAGGGGGCCTTCGCGGCACTCTCCCAATCCGTCCCGGATCATGTTATGCTGCAGGTTGCGGACTGCGACACCGCACAAGAGGCGTGGGAGATGATCCGATCTGCGCGCGTCGGGGAGGATCACGTCAAGAAGGCGCGCGCGCGGCAACTGAAGAGCCAGTTCGATCGCCTCGACATGGCGGACGGGGAAACTATCCCGGAATTTGCCAGGAAACCCACCACGCTGGTGAGCGAGATCCGCTCCCTCGGCGTCATCCTTGGGGAAGAGGCCGTGGTGGAGCGTCTATTCAGCGCCGTGCCGGATCGCTTCGCCGACATCGTCAACACCATCTAGCAGTGGGGCGACGTCACCACGATGACGGTGCAGGAGGCCGTCGAACGCCTCACGACGTTCGAGGAGAACCAGCGGGGGCGCCGCCAGAGCCGTGGCGACAACAGCGAGCAGTTGATGCTTGTGACCCGCGCGCTGGAAACCCATATGAAGGGGAAGAAGTTCGTCGACAACAACGGGGCCTCCAGCTCTGGTGCAAAGAAAGGAGGCGGCCAGAGCGGTGGGCAAGGCGGCGGGCAGGACAAAGGCCGTGGTGATCGCGGTCAGAACAATGGAAAGGGCAAGCAGAAAAAGCATCGTAAGTTTGACATCTCAAAAGTAAAATGTTTTAACTGTGATGTGAATGGACACTTTGCCTCGGACTGTCCGGAGCCGAAGCGTGAGCGTGCAAACCTGGCGCAGAAGCAAACTGATGAAGATCCAGCCTTGCTCATGACCGAGGTGTGTGAGCTTGTTGAGAACACCGAAATCACAGGAGACAAGGTCATGTTGCACGAAGAAAAAGTTATGCCGAAACTGGCAGGGTCATCAGACAAGTCTTGGTATGTTGACACTGAAGCAAGCAACCACATGATAGGCTGTCTGGACAAGTTCGCCGAGCTGGACCAAAAGATCACCGGTTCAGTTTGATTCGGAGATGGATCAGTTGTGGGCATTGAGGGACGCGGCTCAGTTCTCTTTGTTGCACACAACGGCGAGCACCGGCTGTTAACTGAAGTTTATTTCATCCCGAAGCTGAAAAGTAATATAATCAGTCTAGGGCAGCTGGATGAATTTGGTTGCAAGTACTCTGTCGATGAAGGTTTGATGACTGTGCTGGATAAAGAGAGAAATGTCCTTGCAAAAGTTAGAAGAACACCAAACAGGCTGTACATACTGAATATTGAGCAGTTTGACCCAGTTTGTCTATTGTCCAAGACTCGAGAGGTTCCCTGGTTGTGGCATGCACGCTATGGGCATATAAGCTTTCATGCTTTGAGACTGCTAGCAAAGGAGGCCATGGTGCGTGGCTTACCAATGATTGATCAGATTGATCGTTTGTGTGAGAGCTGCTTGGTTGGCAAACAAAGAAGAGCTCCATTCCCTGCTGAAGCCTCATACTGAGCAGATCGAGCACTTCAATTGATGCACGGGGACCTTTGTGGTTCTATGTCCCCTCCAACCTTTGCCGGGAAGAATTATTTTCTGTTGCTAGTTGATGACCACACAAGGTACATGTGGGTTGTGCTGATCAGAAGCAAAGATGAAGCACTTGAGGCAGTTAAGAAGATAAGGGCAACAGTAGAGGTTGAACTTAATCTGAAGGTGATGGCACTCAGGACAGATCGTGGAGGGGAATTCATGTAAAAGAATTTTGCTCAATTCTATGAAGGCCTTGGGATCAAGCACTACTTGACGGCACCATACTCTCCACAACAGAACAACGTTGTTGAGAGAAGAAATCAGACTGTTGTTGGAATAGCTCGAAGCCTTCTGAAAGCCAAGGGAATGCCTGGACAATTTTGGGGTGAGGCAATAGCTACCACAGTCTATCTAATGAATTGTGCACCAACAAAAAGCGTGCACGGGATGACACCTTATGAGGCCCTGTACAAACGAAAGCCTAATGTCGAGCACCTTCGTACTTTTGGGTGTATAGGGCATGTGAAGAAAGTTGGACGGCACCTCCCAAAGTTGGCCGACCGGAGTACTGAAATGGTGTTGATTGGGTATGAACCAAATAGTAAAGCATACAGACTGTTCGACCCACACATGAAGAAGCTGTGTGTGTCTCGAGATGTTGTGTTCGAGGAGGACAGACGCTGGGAATGGACCACCGACGATGCTGAGGGGACCTCGGAGACTTTCTCAGTACAGTATAATGTACACCTTGATGATGCTTGTCATGTAGCCCAGCCAAAGCATACTGTTCACCATCCGACAAGAACAAGTCTGATGGAGAACAAGCTGACAGATGAAGAAATAGCAGCAGGGCTCAGACCAGAGGACTTTGTTACCCCAGCTAGAAATGAAGCACCTACTGGACCTCGGTTTGTGTCACCTCCGACCGGTGCCTCGACGCCGACGAGCACCGAGGGACCACGCAGGTATCGCCTCATGGAAGAAGTCATCGAAGAAGCACCATTTGCAGCTGTGCCGGACACATGCCTTCTTGGTATAGAAGAACCTAAATCTGTATTAGAGGCAAGAAAGGAAGAGGCATGGAGAGAAGCCATGGACTCAGAACTCAGGTCAATCGAGAGCAATGAAACCTGGGAACTCACTGACTTGCCAAAGGGACAGAAATCAATTGGTTTGAAATGGATTTACAAACTAAAGAAAGATCCCGATGGCAAGGTCATCAAACATAAAGCAAGACTGGTTGCAAAGGGCTATGTTCAGCGTCACGGTGTAGATTATGAGAAGGTGTTTGCCCCTGTTGCATGACTCGAGTCAATCCGGCTTCTCATCGCAGTTGCAGCACAACAGAAATGGGAAATACATCATATGGATGTTAAGACCGCGTTTCTGAATGGTGAACTGAAAGAGGAGGTGTACGTCGCTCAACCCCTTGGATTTGAGAGCAAAGGGCAAGAGCAAAAGGTTCTGAAGCTGCACGAAGCCCTCTATGGCTTAAAGCAAGCGCCTAGAGCATGGAATGAGAAACTGGACAAAACTTTGATTGATTTGGGATTTGAGAAATGTCCACTTGAGCATGCAATGTACAGAAGAGAAAAACTTGCAGTTGGAGTATATGTGGATGATCTTATAATCACAGGACCAAGCTCAACTAAAATAGAAAAATTTAAGGAGCAAATGAAGAACATGTTCAGTATGAGTGACTTGGGGCTCCTGAGTTATTATCTTGGCATAGAAGTGAAGCAACTACCAAATGGAATTTTTCTGAATCAATCCAGTTATGCGGGCAAGATCTTAGAGAAAAGTGGGATGATTGAATGTTACTCTGCTCAAACCCCCATGGAAGCCCGCCTGCACTTGAGCAAGTCCAGCACCTGCAAGCCAGTTGATCCAACAATGTATCGCAGTATTATTGGGAGCCTGAGGTACCTGACACATACTCGTCCTGATATAACTTATGCAGTGGGCATAGTTGGCAGGTATATGGAGAAGCCTGCTGTAGATCATTTGGCTGCTGTTAAGCACATCCTGCGGTACATAAAAGGTACTTTGAACCTTGGTTGTTTCTATGGAAGAGAAGAGGGAATGACCATGCAGCTGTGTGGATACAGTAATAGTGATCATGGTGGTGATGTGGACGATCGAAAGAGCACCTCTGGAGTATTATTCTACCTCAACTCGAGCCCTGTGAGTTGGACATCACAGAAGCAGAAAAGTAGTTGCGATATCTTCTTGTGAAACAGAGTATGTTGCTGCTGCTTCGGGCGCCTGTCAGGCAGTGTGGCTGAGTAGATTGCTTGCAAGTCTGACAGGAGATGAGGCGGATCAGGTGACGGTGAAGGTGGACAACCAGTCGGCTATTGCATTAAGCAAAAACCAGGTGCACCACGAAAGAATCAAACATATTGATATTAAGTACCATTATGTTCGTGAATGCGTCGAGAATGGAACCATAGCAGTTGAATATGTGCGCACAGTTGATCAGCTAGCTGATGTGCTGACGAAGCCACTTGGAAAGCTGAAGTTTCTGGAGCTCAGAGACAGAATTGGGATGCGCACACTTGAGCAGATACTACAAGGTTAAGGAGGTGATTGTTGATATTAAGCTCAGTGTATCTGCACTTGATTTTTTGCTTTATTTCCTTGATTCACATAAGGATGGTCATATGCACGATGGATGTTTGCATGCTGATCGTCTCTCACCAGAAACGTGCTGAATTCATGTTGCGGTGGTTAGTTTTTTTTGGTTCCTAGTTGATAGGCTTAGCTAGTAGCTTATGACTCGGCACGATTCAGGCTCGTGGGATGGCACGCGCGATTGTTGGATCGTGGCGAGCTTTCAGTTTTCTGTTAGCAACTGAATAAAAGGAAAGACAAAAAATGACACAAGTTTTTACGCGTCGCAAAAGCTCTTTCTCTGTGGCTGCGTTCCTGCTCTCTGTTCCCTTCCACCTCGTGTGCGTGTGTTGTGTCATTCAGAGAGAAAAGATTCAGAGAGATACTAGATCACAGCCTAAAAACCAACACTTGCTACGGCCTGCCTTGAGCCAGCCAGCCACATGCGCCTAGCGGGCCTACCGCTTGGGCCGCTTTCGCCAAGGACTCCTGCTGCTGCATTTTGCCATGTCAACTGTTGCGATTGTTTCAATCCCGTAGAAAAACACCGTTCTTGATTGCATCCGATTGATTTTGTTGACCACACCTCAGTCCTCCAATGAATCAGCAACGACTCTTCTTGACTGTCTGGCTGTCTACTTGACCAATCTGGTATCAAACACCGAGCGGTCAATTCCGCTGCTTTTGCTGTTCACACAACTCACAACTAGAATCACCTTCGACCTTCCTCTAGATCAGACTCGTGACCTCCGAACAACCTAAGCTCGTAATACCACTTGTTAGAATATATTCGAAGCCACCGTCGATCATCCGATGGCCAAGCAATAACAGAAGCACGACATAGAGATTTGTTAACGAGATTCACCGATATGGCTACATCCCCGGGGCCTGACTATGGGCGCTCCTCCCCATGATACCGCTACAATACCGCACCTGGTCACCCTGAACGCCGGCACATGCCGCCGGCTTCCCATGCGTTTCTGTGCTATTATGTTGGCATAGGTTATATCGTGTGTCTACCCCCGATATATATGAGAGGTCTAGGATACAAGTGTTCTATAAGGACACAACTCCTACCCTGTCTACATACAGTCCAAAACCAGGTTCAACTGTAACCTATCTTTTACAATAATATTCGACACAACTCTAACAGCATCGACTACGCCGCCGCCAACATGGGACCAGGCTGCATTCATCGTCTCTATGAACTCTCTTACCAATCAAGGCCATGTACCGAATGGATATTCGATTCTGGTGCATCTTTACACACGTTTGCATCTAGTTGTACGATGTCCTCCCTCCGCCCTTCCATTTTATTTCCCTCCATCACCATTGGCGACGGTTCCTCTGTCCCCATTTCTTGTGTTGGTCACGCCACTATTCCCTCCTCTCGATCGCCTCTACTTCTTCGTGATGTTTTGGTAGCCCCCGCTCTAATTAAAAATCTTCTTTCTGATTGTCATTTTACTATTGATAATCAAGTTTCCATGGAATTTGATCCTTTTGGGTTGTCTATGAAGTACCTACACAGCAGGGAGGTGATAGCTCGGTTCAATAGCTCCGACGATCTCTACACCCTCAATGGCGCTACGAATCCCATTCTCCATGCCCTGATCGCCTCTGTCGCCCTTTGGCACGGCCGCCTTGGTCACCCCAACAGTGCAACCACGACTACGCTTCTTCAAGAGTTTCAGATTCCGCACATCCGCGACCCACATGATTCTTCTCTTTGTCCAGCATGTCAAATGGGCAAACATGTTAAGCTGCCCTTTGGCACATCTACCACTCATAGTACTTTCCATTTTGAATTGTTGCATCATGACTTATGGACGTCACCTCTTCCTAGTGTTTCTGGTTTTAAGTACTACCTTGTTCTCTGAGATGATTATTCACATTATAAAGGGAGCTTTCCTATCCGCTCGAAGTCCGATGTTCATAGTATCTTTGTTAAATTTCTGCGTTATGTATCTACTCACTTCTTTCTTTCAATTCGCTTCTTGCATTATGATAATGGCCGTGAATTTGACAATGCTCGCAACCGTGACTTTTTCCTCACACATGGTATGCTTCTTCGGTTTTCCTGCCCCTACACGTCACCACAAAACGGAAAAGTGGAAGGCTCTCTTCGAACCATCAATGACATCAACCGAACTCTCCTCATACAAGCTTCCATGCCACCGCAATATTAGGTGGAAGTTTTGCACCATGCCACTTATCTTCTCAACATCCGTCCTACAAAAACTTCTCCTAGATTCTCCCCCTATGATTCTCTGTTTCTTGCCTCTCCTCCATATGACGAACTTCCTATTTTTGGTTGTTTATGCTTTGCCAATATTTCTGCTACATCAGCACACAAACTAGCACCTCGATCCTGGCAGTGCGTCTTCTTGTGATTTTCTGACGATCATAAAGGCTCTCATTGCCTCGACTTACCTACTGGACGCGTGATTGTGACGCCCCCGATTTGATCGTACACTAATCATGCACGCAAACGTGTACGATCAAGATCAGGGACTCACGGGAAGATATCACAACACAACTCTAAAAACATAAATAAGTCATACACGCATCATAATACAAGCCAGGGGCCTCGAGGGCTCGAATACAAGTGCTCGATCATAGACGAGTCAGCGGAAGCAACAATATCTGAGTACAGACATAAGTTAAACAAGTTTGCCTTAAGAAGTCTAGCACAAACTGAGATACAGATCGAAAGAGGCGCATGCCTCCTGCCTGGGATCCTCCTAACTACTCCTGGTCGTCGTCAACGGCCTTCACGTTGTAGTAGGCACCTTCAGTGTAGTAGGAGTCGTCGTCGAAGGTGGTGTCTGGATCCTGGGCTCCATCGTCTGGTCGCAACAATCGGGTAGAGAAATGGGAAAAAGGGGGAACAAGGCAACCGTGAGTACTCATCCAAAGTACTCGCAAGCAAGGAGCTACACTACATATGCATGGATATATGTGTAAAGGTCCATATCAATGGACTGAACTGCAGAATGCCAGAATAAGAGGGGGATAGCTAATCATGTCGAAGACTATGCTTCTGGCAGCCTCCGTCTTGCAACATGTAGAAGAGAGTAGACTGAAGTCCTCCAAGTAGCATCGCATAGCATAATCCTACCCGGCAATCCCCTCCTTGTTGCCCTGTTAGAGAGCGATCACCGGGTTGTATCTGGCACTTGGAAGGGTGTGTTTTATTAAGTATCGGGTTCTAGTTGTCATAAGGTCAAGGTACAACTCCAAGTCATCTTGTTACCGAAGATCACGGCTATTCGAATAGATTAACTTCCCTGCAGGGGTGCACCACATAACCCAACACGCTTGATCCCATTTGGCCGGACACACTTTCCGGGGTCATGCCCGGCCGCGGAAGATCAACATGTCGCAGCCCCACCTAGACCAACAGAGAGGTCAGCACGCTGGTCTAAACCTAAGCGCCCAGGGGTCTGGGCCCATCGCCCTTAGCACACCTGCACGTTGCATGGGCGGCCGGAAGCAGACCTAGCCTAGCAGGCGTTCCAGTCCAATCCGGCGCGCGCCGCTCAGTCGCTGACGTCATGAAGGCTTCGGCAGATACCACGACGTCGAGTGCCCATAACTTTCCCACGTAGTTGGTTAGTGCGTATAGACCAAATGGCCAGACTCAGATCAAATACCAAGAACTCGTTAAGCGTGTTATTTTAAGTAACCGCGAACGCCGACCAGGCCCAGGCCCACCTCTCACTTGGGTAGTCTCAACCTGCCCTGTCGCTCCGCCACAAAGATCCACCCAGAGGGCCGTCGGGACAAAGGTCCTTTCAGCCCCCAATCCGTGAATCACTCGCGGGTACTCCTTGAGCCGACCCGACTTTAGTCACCACATGTATCATGTATAAAGTATAGTATATACCCGTGATCACCTCCCGAGTGATCACGGCCCGATAGTATAGCACAGGAGACGGACAAGAATGTAGGGCCACTGATGGAAAACTAGCATCCTATACTAAGCATGTAGGATTGCAGGTAAAGGTAACAACAGTAGTAACAAGGACAGGCTATGCATCAGGATAGGATAAACGGAAAGTAGTAACATGCGACACTACTCTAATGCAAGCAGTATAGACGAGAATAGGCGATA
>NW_021184645.1:0-1081 GCF_002162155.2 Triticum dicoccoides
TACCTATTGTCCAAGAAAAAGCCACAAAAAAGAGTTAGATCTATTCATCCTTGGTCCAAGCCAGTCTGAGCCTTTGCAATTTTCTTTTCATTGCTTGCATAGTTGAATTATCGGTTGCATCGTCGTGTCGAGTTGCTGGTCTTAGTGTCTAGTTCGTTTAGAGTTTCGAGTTCTGTTCACATTAGTCACGCCACCGCTGCATCATTATCTCTTCCGCTGTCCACCACCCATCCATCAATTTCCACCACGTGCTACCCACCATTCATTGTCATAATAATAGTTGAGATCGTTCACATCTTCACTTGATCGAATCTGCATCTTATCTAGTTTATCTTGGAAAGAGGGAGAAAAAGAAGATAAAGAAAAAAAAAGAGAGAAAAAAGGAAAGAAAAAAAAAAGAAAAAGAGGGAGAAGAAAAAGAAAAAAAGGCGTGAGAAAAAAAAGAGAGAGAAAAAAATTGGCTCTATCTAGAATCAATCTCGTACCTGAATTCGGATTGGAATCTGTTTTGCGCACTGTTCAGTAAAACAGGTGTATCTTCCTCATATGAAGTCAGTTTTGGCTCCGTGAGGACTCAAATTGAAGATAGCAACGAGCCGCATCTAAATAGTTGCAGAAGCATGTTCAATATTTGACACCTCAAAATCGGCTTCTAAATAGGTCTTTTTGCCCTCCGAAGTTCGTGAACACAACTTGTTCCAATTTTTCAGGCCAGTTTTAGAATTCTTTGACTCCTCATATCAACTCGGAATTGAGTGATTCTTTTTGCATTGGAAATCTTGAGTTAGTAGCATTCTTTGAAAGAATTTATCAGAAAATTGTCTCAAACTTTTCAAGAGGAAAGTTGGAGAGAGAGTTGTTGTATATCCTGCTTGGCAGTTGTTTTTCATCATTATCTTCACTGCCGTTGTGATCTTCACTTATATCTTGCTGTCAAGAGCTACTTAGTATCCTTCATTGATGCTAGTTGTGCTACGCCGTGACCTCATTAGTGTTCTAGGCTCGTGTCTCTAGTCCGGTCTAGCCTAGGACCAGCACAGTACCGTCGTTGAGCGTTTATTCAACATTGCATCTTTGAATT
>NW_021184646.1:0-1857 GCF_002162155.2 Triticum dicoccoides
TCAATATGAGTCCTATAAGATATTTTGAAATGTATATCTTGTGTTGCTCAAATAGGTTATGTGCTTGCCCAAGTGGCCAGTCATGTTTGCAGGTTACACCTCCGAGTGCCTATGTTTTGCCGGAGTGTTGATTCATTTCCGTTCCGGCAAATTTCAGGCGCTCAATATGTCCTATTTTAGCAAAGGTCATGCCAGATTTTTCCGTGAATTTTGGCATCACTTGTGCCAGAATATGTAGAAAATATCAAGTGCCCCGGATTTGTGTGTTGATTATGCTGGTAGTTGCCTTCGATCGATTTTCAATAAATGTTTCAAATATGAACATAGGAAATGTCTGACGATGAAAGGATTTCGGTATTTGCAAATACTGCAAAGACGAGCGCGGCCTGTGCGACAGAATCTTCCTAGATGATGGTAGACGCTTAAGCATCAAGCTAGACGAGAACTTTAAAGTGGATACAGTAAGTCACAATGACATGTCTTTTTTTGTAATTAAGCATGACATCTCCTTCATTTGCTTCAACTTATAATATTTTTTTTACTATCCTACTAGCGTATCCCCTGCCATGCAAGAGTTTTTGTCTTGGATAAGATAGCTTTCAGTCCTATGAAAACTACTATGGAGGTAAAGAGATTTTACCTGAAAATCGAGTATGGTTATACTTTTCACACAAAATTATAGAACACAGACACCTAAATCTATTTTGAATGCAAAACTTGGCAAGCACTATGCAAGACTTATGCATTTGAGCCTGATATGGTTATCACCATTGATATTCGTCTGAAAGATGATATTGAAAGTAATATCGACATCTGGGTCGATGTGCAGACGCCTCCAGTTATACCATTATATGAGTTTCTCAACAATATTTATGTCTTCGATATTGTTTATTCAAAAATAGTTGACAACTAATTTGTATTGACAGCTTATTTTCATTCAAGCAAACATGTCCAGCGCTTGGTAGACATGACCGTTCACTGTCCCGGGGCTGAACTAAACTGCGAGGAGATAGGTCATTATGTTTCATGTCTTGAGGATCTTCATACTGTCAAGACAAATTATTTTTTTGGACTTAAAAATCTTAGTACTCAAAACGTGTGACCAATAGTGTTTGTATTGAACTACGGTCACATCTATTTAGGAAAGATGGTAAAACTTTTACTATTTGTCCTATGTGCATATTTTGCATACATTATTTTTGAAGCTAAACTTCATTGTTAAGTATGTTACTATACGATATTTTTTAACAGGGAATCCCGATGATTGTTGTGCCTCATTGGATCGAGACTAAAGGTTGCATGAGAATGGTTAGCTTAAGAGCAAGACATCCTACAATGCACTTTAGTGCATTCAGTATTTCTAAAAGCAAGGAATGCTTAATAGTGAAAGACAGGAGCAAAATTGTGAAGGATCACAGAGAACTACTAGGGGGCAGCAATCAGAAGCGCAACCCACGATTAGGAGACAGGTTCATCTGCATGCTGCAACTTGATGAAGCAGGATTGCTACACATGTTTTATGCTATTTTACCTGAGAGAGAGTAGCAGGAGTGATTAGCTAGCTAGAAATGAGTATGAAGATGATGATGTGCTACACTATGACTATGATGATTAAATCGCTAGTGTTGGTGGTAATGACTATGATGATTATTATTAGCTAGTGTTGGTGATGATTAGATAGCTACCGTAGCTAGTGTCGGTGGTGATTAGCTAGCTAGAATGAGTTTGAAGATGATGATGTGCTACACTATAACTATGATGATTAAATAGCTACTGTTGGTGGTAATGACTATGATGATGATTAAATAGCTTGTGTTGGCGGATTAAATTCAAGTGGAGGCAACATGTGGTGCACAT
>NW_021184647.1:0-973 GCF_002162155.2 Triticum dicoccoides
ATATCGATACAATCCCATGTTCTCGCTCCTGCTCTCTTTTACTGCATTAAGACAACGCGTTTCAAACTGCTGTGTGTTACGGTAGTTGAACCCACTTCCTCTGCATGACCTGTCATTGCCACAGTAACTAGATGAAACCCACTAGCATGTGTAGGAGTTGATTGAGCCATATGTATGTGTTGTTCCTACCTTGCTATGCCTGCTATGCTTAGAGTCGTGTCAGGTCTGGTTCATCTGGGTGATGGGCTAGAGTGAAATGATTATGTCGGTAATGAGAGTGGTGTGGTGAACACGATTTGGTAAAGGTATCGATGAGAGGCCATGTAGGAGTACATGGTGGGTTGTTTCATTGAAGCCGACCTTAAGCACTGAGATCTGTATGTGTGATTTAAGATACAGCTACTACCATGCATTGGGCCTTGAAATATGACCCCGCTCGACTTCTTATTCACCCTAGCTCTCTGTCCAGGAGTTGCAAGTAGTTTCTGGTGTTTGTAGCCTACTGGAGGCCGTGGACAGCGCTGACCGTAGGGGTGGGCTGTGATGCAGTAGGTACGTGGCCGGGTGTACCGAATACCCGTTAGGTATCTCGGGAACCCTGTTCACATCGTTCGGGGCCGTATGGGAAACCTCGGCCGGACTCCCTGCGGATGGAACCTGGATAGGCGATAAACCTGGACTAGAGACTTAGGTGTTTAGGTAGGTCGTGGTCTACACCCACGTCGGCTTTCGCTTGAAGTCTGCCGAGCACATGTCGTGTGCAGACGCTAAGTGGTGGAAACATGTATGAAGAAGTACACCCCTGCAGGGTTATCATGATCTATTCGAATAGCCGTGTCCGCGGTAAAGGACTACTTGGTTGCCTATACAGTTCATAGACAAGTAAATGGAAACTACTAAAAGCCTCAAGATAAGTGTGAGTGCCGAGGATGGCTCTTCCGTAGGAAGATGGAGGTGGATCCTCGGTAGTGTA
>NW_021184648.1:0-1121 GCF_002162155.2 Triticum dicoccoides
GGAGTGGCAAGCATAAGGAACGAAGACGGGGAAACATGTCGGATGCGATCATACCAGCACTAAAGCACCGGATCCCATCAGAACAATCCTCGTGTTGCATTCCTTTTATAATTATTTTTTGCGCCTTGTGACAAACATATCGCACGTGCGCGATATATATTAATCCCGTTATATTATTTTTGACGTTTGCGATATGTTTAAGCTCGATGCTCATTGCTCGCGCGTCTTGGGGCGGCTTTGTGGCGCGAAGAGCGCTTTCTGAAAGGAGTGGAAAAAACTCGTGTTGCTGCGGTATGGAGGGAGGGGTGGAAACCGTGGAAAACTCGTCTCCGTGATTGAGCGGGAGAGTAAGTAGTATAGGACATTATCCATTGTTAGGGAACGGTTGTAATGGTAGTGAGAATGTAGAATCGTCTTTGGAGCGGACCTGGGAGTGGCAAGTATAAGGGACGAAGACGGGGAAACATGTCGGATGCGATCATACCAGCACTAAAGCACCGGATCCCATCAGAACTCCGAAGTTAAGCGTGCTTGGGCGAGAGTAGTACTAGGATGCTGACCTCCTGGGAAGTCCTCGTGTTGCATTCCTTTTATAATTATTTTTTGCGCCTTGTGACAAACATATCGCACATGCGCGATATATATTAATCCCGTAATATTATTTTTGACGTTTGCGATATGTTTAAGCTCGATGCTCATTGCTCGCGCGTCTTGGGGCGGCTTTGTGGCGCGAAGAGCGCTTTCTGAAAGGGGTGGAAAAAACTCGTGTTGCTGCGGTATGGAGGGAGGGGTGGAAACCGTGGAAAACTCGTCTCCGTGATTGAGCGGGAGAGTAAGTAGTATAGGACATTATCCATTGTTAGGGAACGGTTGTAATGGTAGTGAGAATGTAGAATCGTCTTTGGAGCGGACCTGGGAGTGGCAAGCATAAGGGACGAAGACGGGGAAACATGTCGGATGCGATCATACCAGCACTAAAGCACCGGATCCCATCAGAACTCCGAAGTTAAGCGTGCTTGGGCGAGAGTAGTACTAGGATGGGTGACCTCCTGGGAAGTCCTCGTGTTGCATTCCTTTTATAATTATTTTTTGCGCCTTGTGACAAACATATCGCACGTGCG
>NW_021184649.1:0-803 GCF_002162155.2 Triticum dicoccoides
TTCTTACCTACGAATCACCACAACGTGATTTTGTCAACTTCTATTTACCCTTCATAAGGGCCCTGTTCATCGATTCCGCTCCAACTAAAGTGGGAGAGACAGACACCCGCCAGCCACCTTATGCAACTAGTGCATGTCAGTCGGTGGAACCGGTCTCACGTAAGCGTACGTGTAAGGTTGGTCCGGGCCGCTTCATCCCACAATACCGTTGAGCAAGAAAAGACTAGTAGAGGCAAGTAAGATGACAAAATCCACGCCCACAACAAAATTGTGTTCTACTCGTGCAAAGAGAACTACGCATAGACCTAGCTCATGATGCCACTGTTGGGGAACGTTGCAGAAAATTAAAAATTTTCCTACGGTTTCACCAAGATCCATCTATGAGTTCATCTAAGCAACGAGTCAAGGGAGAGAGTTTGCATCTACATACCACTTGTAGATCGCATGCGGAAGCTTGCAAGGTGATGATGTAGTCGTACTCGACGTGATTCGAATCACCGATGACCAAGTGCTGAACGGACAGCACCTCCGCGTTCAACACACGTACGGGACGGGAGACGTCTCCTCCTTCTTGATCCAGCAAGGGGGAAGGAGAGGTTGAGGAAGACAGCTCCACCGGCAGCACGACGGCATGGTGATGGTGGAGAGGCAGTACTCCGACAGGGCTTCGCCAAGCACACAACGGAGAAGGAGAGGTGTTGGGGAGGGGAGGGCTGCGCCTTGGAGGGTGGGTGGTGGCTGCCCTCCCCTCACCCCTCTATTTATAGGGGGAAGGGAGAAGGGGGCCGGCCCCCTAGAACCCA
>NW_021184649.1:813-1562 GCF_002162155.2 Triticum dicoccoides
TTGCCCCCCAAGCCAAGGGGGGTGCCCCCTCTAGGGTTCCCCCCCTCAACCCTAGGCGCATGGGCCCAAGGGAGGGGGTGCGGCCAGCCCACCAGGGGCTGGCTCCCTGCCCCACTCAGCCCATGTGGCCCCCCGGGAGGGGTGGCCCCTCCCGGTGGACCCCCGGAACCCTTCCGGTGGCCCCGGTACAATACCGGTATGACCCCGAAACTTCCCGGTGTCTGTTTGACAACTTCCCATATATAAATCTTTACCTCCGGACCCTTCCGGATCTCCTCGTGACGTCCAGGATCCCATCCGGGACTCCGAACAGCATTCGGTAGTCACATACTAGTCTTCCTAATAACCCTAGCGTCACCGAACCTTAAGTGTGTAGACCCTACGGGTTCGGGAGACATGCAGACATGACCGAGACGCTCTCAGTCAATAACCAACAGCGGGATCTGGATACCCATGATGGCTCCCACATGCTCCTCGATGTTGTCATCGGATGAACCACGATGTCGAGGATTCGATCAAACCCTGTATGCAATTCCCTTTGTCAATCGGTACGTTACTTGCCCGAGACTCGATCGTCGGTATCCCAATACCTTGTTCAGTCTCGTTACCGGCAAGTCACTTTACTCGTACCGTAATGCATGATCCCGTGTCCAACACCTTGGTCACATTGAGCTCATTATGATGATGCATTACCGAGTGGGCCCAGAGATACCTCTCCGTCATACGGAGTGACAAATCCCAGTCTCGAT
>NW_021184650.1:0-1752 GCF_002162155.2 Triticum dicoccoides
CGGGACCCCAAAACAGAGTAATAGTCCAAGAAACGGCCCAGAATCGGCCAAAACTGTGATTGTTGATGACGGACACGTAAGCACACCTTGGGGTTCAACAACTATGGAAATCGCTTCAGGACCCCAAAAAGATAAATAATAGTCCATGAAACGTGTCAGAATTGGACAAAACTTTGAGTGTTGACGACGGACACATGAACGCACCCCGGGGTTCATCAATCGTGGAAATCGCTCTGGGTCCCTAAAACGCTGAGTAATAGTGCACGAAACCACGAGTAATAGTCCATGAAACGAGAATCACTTTGGGACCCCAAAACGGTGAGTAATAGTCCATGAAACGGGCCATAAACTGCCGAAACCGCGAGTGTTGATGATCGACACGTAAGCGCACCTTGGAGTTCGATAACCATGGAAATCACTCCGGGACCCCGAAACGGTGAGTAATAGTGCATGAAGCGGGCCAGAATCGGTCAAAACTGCGAGTGTTGATGACCAACACGTAAGCACACCTTGGGGTTCAACAACTATGGAAATCGCTTCGGGACCCGAAAACGATGAGTAATAGTCCACGAAACGGGTCATAATTGGACAAAACTGTGAGTGTTAACGACTGACACATAAACGAACCCCGGGGTTCATCAATCGTGGAAATCTCTCTGGGTCCCCAAAACGCTGAGTAATAGTCCACGAAACGGACAAGAATCGGCCAAATATGTGAGTGTTGATGATCGACACATAAACACACCCCGAGGTTCATCAATCATGGAAATGACTCCGGGACCCCCAAACAGAGTAATAGTCCAAGAAACGGGCCAGAATCAGCCCGAACTGTGATTGTTGATGACCGACACGTTAGCACACCTTGGAGTTCGACAACCATGGAAATCGCTTTGGGGCCCAAAAATGGTGAGTAATAGTCCATGAAACGGGCCAAAATCGGCTAAAATCGCGAATGTTGACGACAGACACGTAAACGCGCCCGGGGTTCGACAACCATGGAAATCACTCCGGGACCCCAAAATAGTGAGCAATTGTCCGTGAAACGGGCCAGAATCGGCCAAAACTGCGAGTGTTGATGACCAACACGTAAGCACACCTTGGAGTTCGACAACCATGGAAATCGCTTTGGGACCCCAAAACGGTGAGTAATAGTCCATGAAACGGGCCAGAATCGGCCAAAACTGCAAGTGTGGATGACCAACACGTAATCACACCTTGGGGTTCAACAACTATGAAAATCGCGTCGGGACCCCAAAACGTTGAGTAATAGTCCACGAAACGGGTCAGAATTGGACAAAACTGTGAGAGGTGAAGACCAACACGTGAACGCACCCCGAGGTTCGTCAATTGTGGAAATGACTCCGGGACCCCAATACAGAGTAATAGTCCAAGAAACATGCCAGAATCGGCCAAAACTGTGATTGTTGATGACCGATACGTAAGCACACCTTGGGGTTCAACAACTATGGAAATCGCTTCGGGACCCCAAAACGGTGAATAATAGTCCACGAAACGGGTCAGAATTGGACAAAACTGTGAGTGTTGACGACAGACACATAAACGCACCCCGGGGTTCATCAATCGTGGAAATCGCATAGGTCCCCAAAACGCTGAGTAATAGTGCATGAAACCGCAAGTAATAATCCATGAAACGAGAATCACTTTGGGACCCCAAAACGGTGAGTAATAGTCCATGAAACGGACAAGAATCGGCCAAAACTGCGAGTGTTGATGAGCAACACGTAAGCACAC
>NW_021184651.1:0-1436 GCF_002162155.2 Triticum dicoccoides
GATCGAGTAAAAGGTCGATTGAGTAAAAGGTCGAGTGAAAATTGGTCGATCAAGTAAAAGATTGTCTTCCGACTGAAAATGTGGTCATCATCCGAGTGAAAGATTGTCTTCCGAGTGAAAATATAGTCATCCGAGTGAAAATGTCCAGTCGAGTGAAAGACTCTAATATCCGAGTGGATGAGCTCAAATCCGAGTGAAACTGAACATGTGCCCAAAAGTTTATCAAGATAATCTCGGATGAAGAAGTGTTCAATACAGAAGTTGTGCGTATCATCAAGACGGTAAACTTTGGTTTTGGAGTCATCGTCATCAGAGATAGTATATGACCTGCAAATTCACTACAACACTCGGATAATTCAGTCTACCGCAAGACCGAGTCCGACTGGAAGGTAAAAACGACCTCGAAAAGTATTCAAGATGGCTTTATTTGAAAAAGTGGTCAACATGAGAGTTGTTCGTATCGTCGAGGCGCACAAGTTTGATGTTTGGGCCATATTGATCGGAGGTCATATGGAGGCTCGGCGGCCTGCACAAGGAGGAAGACAGAAGTTGGGCCAGATTCAGACTGAATCCGAGTTGGAATAGAACTAGGACTCTAGGACGCGAATTGATGTAATTTTTCTTGTAAGGAAAGCCTAGATGAATCCTTTACTTGTACGGGAAGTCCAGCCGCCTCTTATATATGTTGGGGGTGACGGCCGATTGAACAACACACAATCGAACAAATCAATATACTACTTTTTCCTGTCTACTTTTTATCTCTCCACCGTTTTTCTCTCTCGTTCTTCGCTGTTCTTCGTGTTTGAGAGCTGCGAATCCCGAGGCTCTAGGGGCGAGCGAATCGACCTAGGGAAGCCCATAGCCGCCGCAATCCCTGACGGGGTCCCTCCCGGGTGCGCGGGGTTTCGGGTCTGCAAAAGCACCCGCCGACTGTCTTGCGTATCGCGCTGTTGGTCGGGTCTCCTTCGACGTGAGCTGCGGTGCATCACCCCCGGCGTTGAGGGTACACGTGACGTGTTCGTGTGTCAACACACTTTTTGGCGACTCCGCTGGGGAAGAGGATCAATCATCATCATCCACCATGTCCGATCTTCCCAAGCCATCCGAGGTAGACGCCGATAACATCATTAAGCCCAGTCTTGATGAGATATCGGCTGATCATCGCCAAGTCTATGAGGAGTACAAGAAGGCGCGCGAAGAGAAGGATTTGCAGGAGTTCCTTGCAAAGTTCAAGAAGGATCGCCAAGGCAACATCACTCCGATTGAAGAAATCAAGTTCCCTCCTCTTCAAGCCGAGCAGGTTAAACCTTCTGTGAGTACTACCTTTTCTCCTGAGCAGTGGGCTGAGATTGAAAGTCGTATTGCTGATGGTAACAATCTAGTCTATCAAACTTTCATAGAAAATACTAATGCTCAGAAGAATACATCTCAATCGA
>NW_021184652.1:0-1073 GCF_002162155.2 Triticum dicoccoides
GAAGATAAGTGAGTCCATCGACTCCAACGGCATCACCGAGTATAGAACCACGACCTAAAACTCCTTAATCGTCGTCTGAAAAGTCTGCAACATTAACGTTGCAGCCGGAAACGGGTCAGCACATGGAATATGCTGGCAAAGTAACACATAGAGAGTAATGGAATGAAATAGGCTATTCTATATGCATATTTGGCTGGTGGAAAGCTCTATGGTTACAGTTTTGCATAAAACCAATTTTTCCCTACTGCAAAGGAATAAATTTTGTTTAACTATCATGGTAGTTGTTAAACATTGAGAATGGTTGACAACATTCTCAATCCCAATTAAGCATCATCATTAAACAAAACCCATCAAAATTAATTTTAGAGTAACATGTTGAGATTCACATGATAATCCAGGTACTAGATACTCAAGATGTCCATAACTGGGGACACGGCTAATCATGATTAGTTTATACACTCTGCAGAGGTTTGTGCACTTTTCCCCACAAGACTCGATCGCCTCCGTTTGGTTTCTCGCACTGCATGGTGTTTGAGAAGACGGATGACCGAGACATAGTCTTTCAGAAGCGCTAGCACCTTACGATCAGGTAGACCGTTACACCTACTTTCCCCTACATCTGCTAGTCTACCAGTGTAAGAGTTCGCACAACTTAATCAACTATGCTAGAGCCCATAATAGCTTGTGGCTGCACACGGAAGTTTCTTGTGGCTGCAGACGAAACTCCAGGCGCTTGAATCGCCTGATTCCGATAAACGAGCGAAAAGTTAGACTAAAACGAAAATCGAATTAGAAATCGTGATCTGAAAAATCGCGGATTTAATCCGAGAAAAAGAAAAACAACGAACATTCGTTAAAATGAACGAACGGACGAATGTTCGCTAATTAAATAAATCGGGAAAACCGATCTATTTTAAAAAACCGAAACTAAAAAAACGAACAAAACCGTTGAAAAAACCGAACGGTTTTTCAGGAAAAACCGGCGGCGGCAAGGTCTACCTCCGGCGACGGATCCGGCGGGCGGCGGCAGGCGGCGGCGGTCGGCGGCGCGGGCGGCGGGGCGGCGGCGGCGG
>NW_021184653.1:0-1225 GCF_002162155.2 Triticum dicoccoides
TACCGTACCAATCCAGAGGAGACGAAGGAGATTATGCGTCAAGTACAAGAGCTTCTCGACAAAGGTTATATACGCGAATCCCTTAGTCCTTGTGCTGTTCCTATTATTCTAGTGCCGAAAAAGGATGGTACATCACGTATGTGTGTTGATTGTAGAGGCATTAATAATATTACTATTCGTTATCGTCATCCTATTCCTAGGCTAGATGATATGCTTGATGAATTGAGTGGCTCTACAATATTCTCCAAAGTTGATTTGCGTAGTGGCTAGCATCAAATTCGTATGAAATTGGGAGATGAATGGAAAACAGCATTTAAAACTAAGTTTGGATTATATGAGTGGTTAGTCATGCCTTTTGGGTTAACTAATGCACCTAGTACTTTCATGAGATTAATGAACGAAGTTTTACGTGCTTTCATTGGATGATTTGTGGTACTTTACTTTGATGACATATTGATTTATAGCAGATCTGATAGAGGCAAAGGTGTCCCGTCTTTCGATGAGATGATGGATTTCGCTTTGGTGGAAGTCGACTTTGACGATCCGGCTACGAACGTGCGAGGACGTCGCGCCTTAGCAATCGCTAAACCAACTCCGAGAGGTTATTGACCACGCCGGAGCACGATCAAGCTGACCACGAGGGTCTGTTTCGTGCGAGCAAACGAAGAACAAGCAAGAAACTGAGATTGCAATCTGGATATTGCGAATATAAGATGAAAGCTTTATTGATCAAGGTGGGGTTCTGTGACGCCTTTGTCTGGTCGTTGAACACAAATGAAGTATGCGAAGTTGCAGCTATGGCGAACTTTTAATCTAAACAAAACCCAAAGTCTAAACGATGCCCTAAGGGCTGTATATATGGAGGAAGAGGGGGGGAATTTCGTGGCCCTTGGTGGAGGGGTCCGAAATCAACCCTATCTCTTGTTTCCCCACACATACGGACTCTAAAAATAGCCTATACTTATGTATTTCGAAATTACATGGGCCTGGCCCAATAATAAGGTGACGCAGCACCTAAAATAGCCTCGGGACGAAATTTATGAAGTGGCATCTTGTATATTTCGTCCAAGGCTTCATGCACCCATTATGGTGGCTTCAAAGTCCTGAAATCATCACTTGTAACTCCGTTCTTGTTTCCCTTGCGCATGCCATCATCTCCATGCTTGTTCTTGCTCCAATGTTCATCCTTCTCCAAGCTAGGCCCTTCATTTGTAAGCAAAACAAA
>NW_021184654.1:0-1116 GCF_002162155.2 Triticum dicoccoides
TGATCCTACAGACTACTAAGAAGTGGTGGTGGGTGTCACAAATCCGTCAAGCAAATCTCAAATTCTTACCAGTTCTTACCCAGCAGCAGGCGGTGATCGGCAACCGTTGTCGTCAAAAACTCTCAAAGCTTGGATAGAGCGATTACCAGGGAGAGTCAAACCCACGACGTAGATGTATGTGGAGCTGGGAAGGCTTATAATATGGTAGCAAAAAGGGTCAGCAATAATCAATTCAGAGATGCAAAGTTGAATAAACGCTCAACGACGATACTGTGCTGGTCCTAGGCTAGACTGTGCTAGAGACGCGAGCCTAGAACACCAACAAAATCACGGCGCGGCACGTAAACAAGGGAAAAACACACTCTGGATTTTTTTTTCGCTCTTTTTTTTTGCGCTGCTTTTTTTGCGCTGTTTTTTTTTTGCGAAAAATCACTATAATGGCGAGTGTCTCAAAACTCTTCCCAGGTCAAACTGACAGGATTGGCACGAAATTTTTTGTTGACAAATTTTTTTTCGACTGCCCGGACCCAAAAACTGGAAGCGGGTCAAAAAAAACTTTCTATAACGGCGACTGTCTCAAAATGCTTAGAAACACCTAAAAATAGGATAGCCAGAAAATTTTTCGACAAGTGCTTTTTTGAAAAATTTTGGGCCTAAACGGAGGGTGGTTTCCGGACTCTTTTTTTTCGAAACCTACTCCGGCAAGGAAACACGAATCGGAATTTAGATGGATCTCGAAAACAAACCTAATATGACAAGAACTCGGATTGGTGGTGGATATATGGTGGTAGATGGCAGCGATGGTGGTATATGACAGCGGTGGTGGTATATGGATACGGATTCGAAGCGGTGGCGGATAAGCGGTGGTGGTAGATGGCAGGGGCGATGATGATGGTGCGGCGGCGGCGTGACAACTTATGACCAGAACTCGAAACTCTAAAAGACTAGACTCTAAGACCAGCAACTAGACACGACGATGCAACCGCAAATTCAACAAAGCAAAACCCTAAAAAGATTATGCAAAGGCTCAGATTGGTTCGGATATGATGAACTAACCCTAATTTTTTTGTGGCTTTTTCGTGGACTGTAGGTATGAAGAACAGACTCGATCTAAAC
>NW_021184655.1:0-1038 GCF_002162155.2 Triticum dicoccoides
CTCCCCCGGCCCGCTCCACCGCGGCCGCTGACACCCCGCACCCTCCCCCGCTTTTTGATAATATTTTCAAATAACAAATTTGATGATATTTTCAAATAACAAATTTGATGATATTTTCAATTAAAAATAAAAAACAAAGTTGATGATATTCAAAAAACAAATTTGATGATATTTGATGATATATTTTGTTCTAGTCCTCATGAAAATAACAAATTTGATAAAAAAACAAATTATTAGATGCAACAAGAAATAATGAAAAAAAGAAGTTACTAATGGCGCACCAGAGGAGGGAGCGCCATTGCTATCAGAAAAAAAGTTACTAATGGCGCACCGGAGAATGGTGCGCCATTGCTATGAGTGTTTTTATGGCGCACCCCTCGACGGTGCGCCATTACTAACATTCCCCCCTCGCCCTTCGCCCGATACCACCTTCCCTCTCCCTCGCCAGATCCCCTTCCATCCCTCGCCACACCCGCTCCGGCTCCCCCGCGCCGCCGCCCCCGCGCCCCCGACCCGCGAAGCACGTGGCCACCAGCCTCCCCACGACCAACCGAGGCGCCCAGGAGGACCGCCGTCGTCTTGCTCTTCGACTATGAGGACCCGAACGAGCTCGGACGCCCTCGAGCCACCCCTTCGATGCCGCCGCCGACCCTGACCCCGACCCCTCCGGCGATTGGCCACGCCCGCCTAGGTACCTCTCCTCCTTCCTCCCTCTCCATCCTTCCTCCCCATTCCCTCCCTCCCTAGTTCTTCTTGCTATATGGATCAGAACATATGGAGCATTACTATTGCTATATGGAGCATTACTATTGTTCTTCTCTGAACCATTACCATTCCCTCCCTCCCTAGTTCTTCCTCCCCATTAATTTGCAGGATCAGAACAAGTTTGTAACAGGATGCTCTACAATGTTGATTAGGTGCATTACTATTGCTATATGGAGCAGCAATTTACTATTGCTATATGCTCTAGTTTGTATCAATGTGATTGTAGTTTTTCTTGTCATCAAGTTTAGTTGATGTTTATTTAAATATAGCTTA
>NW_021184656.1:0-1756 GCF_002162155.2 Triticum dicoccoides
TTTCCCTTATTACTCGAGCGAGGTTATAGTAATGTAATTGATGAGTTATGCATGCGTGCGCATGTACCACTATGTTCTTCTGGAGATTAAGCTTGAGCCGGGACTAGTAACCGTCTTATACTCGAGACGGAAAGATCCCAAAACCTATGCGGACATGACTGAATTGCTCAACAAGTAAGTTCAATCGATCATTATCGCACCATATCGACAAATTTTTGTTCATTTCCTGATATCTCAAGTAATAATAATTATTTTCTTTGTCTTGCAGGGTTTGGAAACAGTTCACCGCAGAAGCTCCGGGACTGCCAAAGGAGCTGCGATATACATACCCGAAAGTAAGTACTACTGGCTAGCTAGTTGCGCGCATCTCCCATTGATTCTATAGATATACTTTCATCAATGCCATTTATAATGCTTCATTATCAGTTTGATTGACCTCTATTTTTCATAAAGTGCTTGTGGCAGGAACAAGGGAATGATTTCTATGGATACTACGTGTGCGAGTTCATCCACAACGCGACTTTGAAAAACAAGCCGGGCTACTCTCAAAGACAATATGAAGTGCGTAAGCAATAATATTCACAATTTTATTTTATTACACCATCATTTCTGTTGAGTTTCATTCATATATATGTATTAATTAACCCCCTTCTTCAAATTAGACGTGGCAGATGCGGAATGAACTCCTAGAACCAGATCGCATGAAAGAAATTCAAAAGGAATTGGCGGGATTCTTTCTTGACCACGTCATCAATAAAGCCGGAGAATACCATGTGGAAGTTGATTTTAATTGCTAGGGATTGTAATTAAGAGATCTTATATATTGTACATGTATGTAGCCAGTACCGTCGGATACATGATACGAAAACTTGTTGTTCGACCAATCTCTCCGAAAAGGAGAGGTTGATCGATCACTTCTCTCGGTATGCATGACGAACTTCTGTACTCAATGATTCTCTTGATCACTTATGTATATAGTATGTAGCGTCGACCAAGCACGGACATAAGAGAGGACACTTCTTTCTATTAATTGGCTAGCTAACACAATATATGAAACACCTAAATTAACCCCCCAAAACCCCAAACCCCCCTTCAAAAAAAACCCAGCCACTGGAATGCTGACGCGTGAATGCCTTTTGATCCCGGTTGATGCCACCAACCGGGACCAAAGGCCCCCCTGACTGGGCTCGACGCACAGGCCACGTGTAGGCACATTGGTCCCTGTTCGTGTTTGAACCGATACTAATGGATGGAGGTATTAGTAACGATCCATTAGTCCCGGTTCATGAACCGGGACTAAAGGCCCTTACGAACCGGGACTATTAGGTGTTTTTCTACTAGTGGCAGAGAACTAGACATTGCATTACTTTGTGAACTTGTTGATGTTCATGTAATCAGCATCAATGAAGTCGGGATGGTGACGTGGTGTTCGAGCTGTTGAGGAGCATCAGTGACTCAATGATTGATGATGGGCTGATCAACAAGGTACCATTTTCTTAGCATCCCTTGTGCTGTGGGGAGAAAATTCTGAATTTTATCGCCTTCAATGACAGCAAAACCGTTGTCACCCTTTATCTCTGTTGTGGTCCAAGTATAAGAACAAACATTGACACTACAGTACATGCTTCTTTCACTTCTCTTGCTGTAGCTGAGAACCGTTTCATTTGTCAATCAGACATACAATAGGCAATCGTTTCTCGCAGCACGTGTACCATTTCATATGCGCTGAAGTTTTAAAAAGGTGCAGGCGATGGTA
>NW_021184657.1:0-1026 GCF_002162155.2 Triticum dicoccoides
CATTTTGATCTATCCTTATAGATCTTGATGCTCAATGTTCAAGTAGCTTAATCCAGGCTTTCCATTGAAAAACACTTTCAAAATAACCCTATATGCTTTCCAGAAATTCTACGTCATTTCTGATCAACAATATGTCAACAACATATACTCATCAGAAATTCTATAGTGCTCCCACTCACTTCTTTGGAAATACAAGTTTCTCATAAACTTTGTACAAACCCAAAATTTTTGATCATCATCAAAGCATACATTCCAACTCCGAGATGCTCACTCCAGTCCTTAGAAGGATTGCTGGAGCTTTGCATACTTATTAGCATCTTTCGGGATTGACAAAACCTTCCGGTTGTATCACATACAACCTTTCCTCATTAAAATCGTCGAGGAAACAATGTTTTGACATCCTATCTGCAAGATTTCATAAATAATGCAGTAATCGCTAATATAATTCCGACGGACTTTAAGCATCGCTACGAGTGAGAAAATCTCATCGTAGTCAACTCCTTGAACTTGTCAGAAAACACTTCGCCACAAGTCGAGCTTCATAGATGGTGACATTACCATCCACGTCCGTCTTCTTCTTAAAAGATCCATTTATGTCAATGGATTGCCGATCATCGGGCAAGTCCATCAAAGTCCATGCTTTGTTCTGATATATGGATACTATCTCGGATTTCATGGCTTCTAACCATTTGTCGGAATTCGGGCCCACCATCGCTTCTCCATAGCTCGTAGGTTCATTGTTGTCTAGCAACATGACCTTCAAGACAGGATTACGTACCACTCTGAAGTAGTACGCATCCTTGTCATCCCACGAGGTTTGGTAGTGACTTGATCCGAAGTTTCATGATCAATATCATAAGCTTCCACTTCAATTGGTGTAGGTGCCACAGGAACAACTTCCTGTGCCCTGCCACACACTAGTTGAAGAGACGGTTCAATAACCTCATCAAGTTTCCACCATCCTCCCACTCAATTCTTTCGAGAGAAACTTTTCCTCGAGAAAGGACCCGATTCAAGAAACAATCC
>NW_021184658.1:0-13342 GCF_002162155.2 Triticum dicoccoides
ATTTTTTTGTCCTTTTATTCTATTTTAAATTAAATGCATATATATAAAAAACCTAAAGTTACTTACCGGATTTAGAAACATCAATTTGAAAAAATGTTAACATAGTTTGAAAATTTGGTCTCAATATTATATAGGACTACCTATGGGGATGGAGTTCGGTCGGTGTTCGGCTCACACAAAGAACCGGTTTCTAGTAGTGGTTATGCATGCTACGATATGAAATGTGCTATGATATGAAATCTTCCTCCCTCCCGCGTCTCAGGGGTGGCGGGGCCCCAATATGCGTGGAGGTGCGGCCAATCTAGAAGCGACGACGTTGGCTTCGACGACGGCGGCGGTCGGCCCTGCCTCGGGCCACGGGCGGCGGCTGCGGCGGCTAGCCTGGAACGGGCGGCGGAGCGATGCAGTCTTCGATGGCATGTCATCTGGCTTTAGATCGGTGGTGGCATCGAGGGCCTGGTGGACTGCTTGGCGGAATCCATGGCAGATCTGTTCTGGCCGGTGTAGCCAATGGTGGTGGTCATCTTCTTCGTCGGCGGTGGCCGGCTAGCTTGGTGATCGGATCTCGAGATCCATCATCTAGTCCCAGCTGTGAGTTGGGGAGACATGGTTGCCGGTGAAAACCAAGCCGCTGGCAGGCGATGGCGGCGTTCTACGCCGTTACCTTGATGAAGGTATCGTCGTGTAACTACTGTCGACCCACTCGTGCTGCTCCAGGGAAAACCCTAGGATCTGGTGTTCCAGATCGGACGATGACGGCACTGTGGTGTAGTTTCTCTCTTGGGAGCATCGTTTGTGGAGCAGCGCTGGAAGTCAGAGGCAGGAGGTGGAGCGGCTTCGTCTTGCACGGAGCTTCGATGGAGATGTCAAGTCATACCTGACCAACAGGTGCTACGCTTTGTCATGCCTGGTCGGCAGGTGCTACGCATGACAGATCTTCCAAGGACTTCAAGATGTGTCGGCTAGTGGTACTTGGCAGCATGGCGAGGTGTATCAATGGCGACAAGGACGTGCTCAGCTGTTTGCGCGCAGGGAGGAGGTGCCGTTGGGCGCCATGGTGGCGTCGACGATAGCTAGACCAAGCAAGGTTGATGCATTAGTACAGTTCTGAAGATGGAGCGGCGGCAGTTGGTGGCGGCGGCCTCTGAGAGCACGCCGAACCAGTGTGTGCCCTAGACCCGGCAAGTGTCTAGGTTGGGGTCTCAGGTCTTAGATGTTAGGCTTGGCTACGATGTCTGTTTGGTATTAGGCCCAGGCTATCTGCGCCCCTTCATCAACTGGATAGGTGTAGCGACATTTGTTGCTTAGACGGCGACTTTAGTCTTACTTTTGTATGACTTTGTAAGGTCCGGTGAGAATAATTAATAAAGTGGCCGTATGCATCGCCCAGATGCAGAGGCCGGGGGTCATCCAAAAAAGGCCAGGGGTCATCCTCCTTTTCTAAAAAAAGTAAGGTAAAGGTGGGAGGTCAAACTTTATGCCTCGGTATTTTATTCCAAAGAGGCCAGATGCAGAGGCCGGGGGTCATCCTCCTTTTCTAAAAAAAGTAAGGTAAAGGTGGGAGGTCAAACTTTATGCCTCGGTATTTTATTCCAATTGAGCCTTGATCCAAGAGGAGCACCCTAACTATGCGTGGAGTTTTTTTCTTCTTGTTTGAGTTGATTTCAGTCTCTTGGCTCGATCCAATATCCTTGTGCGTGTTCGATCCAATGCAAAGATTTCGCAGGAGACTTGATCTCTCGGAACTCCTTGTAGAATGTGAGCATGTTTCTCATAGTCTTCGAGAAAATGAGTTGGATGCAGATTTTAGTTCGCGTCGAAAGAACCCGATTACTTACTCATCTAAGTTACCAATGGAAAAAAATTCCGTGTGTACCAGTTGCAAACCTCGTCCTTTGCAACCTGGACGTCATCTGCTGTCACGTGTATAGCTGGACAATCGCACGGCCTCCTCACGTTTGCCCCACGCGAGATGAAGCTCGGCTCCGATCGCTGCACGCATGCGTATGGCTCGGCTCCAAAACTGAACCTGTACGTGCGATATTGGCTCCCATAGTTACGCGATTGCTTCCGATCAGATCACAACCCCGATCAAATGCGCAGCTGCAGCCTTGTCCGCCTTCAGTTCTCCATCAATACAATCGAGAATTTCTGATGGCTGAGCTACCGGAACAGTGTCCTCCAGGCAATGCGACTAGCCGCCAGTTCCCTGGACCGACGCTCACTACAGCAGGAGGAACGATAGCCATGTCCGCCGGCCATCGAAACACGCCCTCTCCCTCGCGTGACGGGATCGGACTGAAAGGACAGCCACGGCCACCGCCGGCCGTGCTGCCGCAATCTGAAGCAGAGCCATCGTCGAGAAGGTTGGCAATGGCCATGCCAGAATCTCACACCGTCGCCTCGAACGACGACCATGGTGGTTCTACCTCTGGCTTGCACCATGTAAACCTCATTGATGAGAACAACCGCTGCTCCAACTTGTACTGTTCGTTGTATATGATGTCAGAAGCCACGACATGCACCATGGACTTGCCGCCGCCGCAAGTCATGTCAGGAGGAGGCCAGCAAGATGACGCAGTTATGGATGGTCGTGGAGAAAATGGAGAGCAAACAATTCAGGTATGGTAGTCTCTCGGCTCAAATTCGAGCGAAATTTATATTTTCACATTGCATTGTGGCAATAGAAAATTTAACTTTGACCTATGTGTACTGCAGGTTCCTGAAGTTGGGAAAACATTTGAGTCAGAGAAAGACGCCTATGACATGTACATCACATATGCCCGCAAAGTTGGATTTATTATTAGAAAGAACCAGACAAAGCCACGACATGATGGTAGTATATATCAAAAAAATTTGTTTGCAGTAACCAAGGCCATCGAGAAACCGAGTCGTCGAAGGACACTACAAGGACGGATTGCAATGCCCGTATTCAGTTTAGTGTTAGCAGAGAGGGGATTTGGACGGTTCAAAAGGTTGTAACCGGTCATAATCATTATCTTGCTAGTCCCAATAAGGTGCACAAACTGAGATCCCAACGACGTGTTATGGAAGCGGACAGACATCTAATTGGCGAAATACGGGAAGCCGGGATGAAGCCATCTCAGGTGTATGACTTCATGGCAGCGTTTTATGGAGGACTGGACAAAGTGCCATTCTCAAAGATGGACTGTAACAACGAGATTGGTCGTGAGCACAAAAAGTACTTAGAATCAAATGATTTGCAAACACTTCTCGAATACTTGAAAAATAAGCAGAGAGAGGATCCAACATTTTTTAATGCCATTCAAGTAGATGAGAAAGATGGTCGGATTGCTAATTTCTTTTGGGCAGATGGCTAGTCTATCATGGATTACACATGTTTTGAAGATGTTGTATCATTTGACACTACGTTACAAACTAATAAGTTTGAAATGCCTTTTGCTCCAATCCTGGGAACCAACCATCACAAGCAGACTATAATTTTTGGGGCATCGTTGTTATTTAATGAGACCATTGAGTCATTTGTTTGGTTGTTTGAAACCTTTCTGACAGCAATGTCAGGTAAGCATCCAAGCACAATTTTCACTGATCAGGATGCAGCCATGGCAGGAGCAGTTGCATATGTGTTTCGAAATACAAGTCATTGACTTTGTCTATGGCACATTTATCTTAATGCTGCTAAACATCTCGGACATGTAATTCATAAGCATCCTGAGAAGTTTCTACCTGATTTTAAGAGATGTGTCTATGAAGATAGATCAGAGTATAAGTTCAACAAGAAGTGGCGCGAATTGCTAGATCAGTACAACCTCCAGGACAACGAATGGATAGCAAAGCTATATGAGTTGAGGGAAAAGTGGGTTGCTGTCTATCGTGACTCATTTACAGCTGATATGAACTTGACTCAAATGAGTGAAGGTATGAATAATGTCTTCAAGCAAAGATTTCGTAGGAGACTTGGTCTCTCGGAACTCCTTGTAGAATGTGAGCATGTTTCTCATAGTCTTTGAGAAAATGAGTTGGATGCAGATTTTAGTTCGCGTCGAAAGAACCCGATTACTTACTCATCTAAGTTACCTTTGCTGAAGACCGCATCTGAATAATATACAAGAAGGATGTATTCGGAATTCGAGGAAGAATTTACAGGACAATTTTTGATGTCTTATAAATTGTTACAAACTGAGGGGTCAATCTTGACATACATGGTTACACATATGAAGAGTGAGTATGGAACAAAAGTTATATTCAATACTGCGGATACTACCATTACATGTTGTTGCAGAAAGTATGAATCCGTAGGTATGTATGCTTTATTTAATTTGCAAGATACTAGTTTCATACTACAAATTAATGAAATATGGCATCCATATTTTACATGTATATTGTGCAAGCATGCTTTCAAAGTTTTTAATGTGAATGATGTTTTTATTTTGCCATCACAATATATACTTAAAAGATGGACAAAATATGCAAAGATGGACAAAATATTATGTTGAAAAACTAGGAACCGAGGAGGAAAGTTTGAAAACGCATGCTGCACGTGTCTCAAGGAAGGCCACGTCCGTTGCATTGAAGTGTACACGATCAAAGGAACTTCTTATTGATTTTGAGGAAGTTATAGATAAGTTTGACGTACAAGTAGATAACTCTCTCAGCAAGATCAAGAAAAAAAAAATCAAATGAGGTTCCGCTAGTTTCGAATGGCTTTCTACTGGCACACTAAAAGGTACAATATCAATTAGAGATCCTCCGGTGGTAAAAGGTGCAAAGAGTAAACGGTAAAAAATCTCCTTTGACAAGAAGAAAGGGAAGAAAAAGAATCTATAATACCTAAATAGTTCATCCCCACTATCCTATTTCTCTTGACATGCAGCCTATCCTCATCATCAACCCGACTACCACCAATTGTCTTGACATGTAGGCTTCCATGTCACCACACCATGTCAGCAATTTTTCTTAAAAAATCATTTAGTTTATAGGGATGGTGCATCAACCAATTCTCATCCGTTTGATTGATCACGTGTGGCTAGATTTGTAGCTCATGAGTTCAACCTCCCGCACTCTATTCCCTTGTGTTTCGTTGTCTCCACCTTCTTGGGCTCCTCACATCCGAGAAACGCTCTAGCACCAAAGCAGCCCTAGACCCGGTGGCTTCATGTTTCCCTTGCACTTCCCATTCTTTAATTCCAAACCCCTATAGCCTCCCCTGCTTCATCTACTTAGATCGTCTAATATATCTTCCACCAGTGCGAGATGGCTCATCCCGCGATCGCGAGTCCACGCCAAAACGGACGCCACTGGATGCGCACAGCCACCGGGTGGGTGCTTATCCCTTCCGCCTTCTGTCGCACTCCTTCCGCATGACGGCGCTCGGCCGATTCGAGATGCCGAGACGGGAAGGATAGGGCATCTAGTGGCTGTGAGGGAGAGAGAAGGCTGGGGAGCGTGGCCGAGGAAGCAAGGGAGATAGAAGACCGGCGAGCGTGGCGGCGGCAGTGAGGGAAAGAGAAGGCTGGCTAGCGTGGCGGCGGCTGTGTGGACGGAAGGGAGAGGGTAGCGTTGCGGCCATTTTGAAGTCAAAAGATTATGCACACATCATATCGAGTGAGAAAGTCATTTCTATCTGTACGCACATCATCATTTCAAATTTTATACTCATTCAGTTGACCCGTCCCGCTTCCATGTTAATCAGGGTTGGGTATTAGAAATCACACAGGTCGTAAGTGCTTCTCCTTGGCGATGTGGTAGCTCTGTTTTCTATGCAAAGGAATTGTTTTTGCTTGCTTGGTTGATTCCTTAGAACATATCATGACATATTGGTTTAATTCTAGGTTCATTCTTGCATATGTGTAAAAGTCGCAATTGATGATGTTCATGGAAATTAGGTTAAAGCCGGTGAGAAGCCCACCAGAGTAACCTGAAGACTCAGTTTGTATTGTATTAATTTATCTCATGGTATATCCCCCTACTTGTGTTATGTCTTCTCTCTGCAGTAGATGCACACGCCTCATCTCTTCTTGTGAGTTGCAACCTGGGCCCTGCGCTAGCAAATTCACATATTTATTTAGATTTCACAGACAACATGACTATTGAGTTTTTGCAGTTCTAATCGGTAGCTCACCATAGTAGTTTCTATATACTTCTTTCTCAGTTAACTTCTGTATTTTTTGGATGACTAGTGAAGAATGATCTTAGCAACAGCTCTTTGGGAGGTAACGAAATATTCATTGTGTTGTTAATTGTGTTGTCAGGCAGTAGCTGAATGTGGTGGTGAAGATCAAGAGACGCATTGCATTGCACCCTTTCTCATCTAAGAAGAATCTTTTTATAATAAAAATAATAACATCCAACAAAAGAAATGGAAGAACACGATATAATTATTCTCCTATCCTCTTCCTTTTGCTACTATAGCTTGAATTGCATAAATCCTTTAGTACACCATTTGTATTTGTCTTGGTGTGTTTTCAATTTGCCAAACCTGTTAACTGTCCTGATCAAGATCTTGAGAACAAATTGCTAAATTTCCTTTTGCAATGAAATTCTAATATTATACAATCAATGTTGGCCATACACACAGTAGGATTAGGAACCAATATGTTCCCAAGAGTTCATATTTCTCTCATCTTGGATAAAATTGTCAATTCCATATTTATGTGTCCATTGACTTCAACATAATTGTGCAGCAAAAAGTGTAACGAAGAACCAAAATTTACAATGGTGACTCGGTTTGCTCTTTATATCTCCTGACATTTTAACATCATAATATATTTAGCAGTAACCTTTTGGAGTCCATAGTTGACGGCCAGCAAGCGCTCATATATTTTTAGTTTGTCTTATATTGCAGTTTCACTATCAGGAAGCAATTGGTGTTTACTAACTAGCACTTAGTATGTAGCTTCACCTCTAATATTTTTTTGGGTGTAGGTTAGCAACCTTTTCTGTGATGCTAACTATATACTATTGGAGAATTGCTCATGCCTTTGGCCCATTCGCTGTTTTTTTGGGCCTGATGTTAGATCTAGGTAACAAAGGAATTTCAGTCTGAATTGAAACACAATATCAAACAAAGATCAGATGCATATTGCATTGACTTTTAAATCTACCCATTTAATTAGGTCGCCAGCTGAGTTGGACTAATTATCGCAACTATGACATCTCCTCTTGAAGTATATGTTGATGAGCTAACATCATGTTCCTCTGCAAATGATGTATAAGTGTCATATCTTCTATTATCCAGATGTAAAATTAATAAAGAATAAGTGAAGTAGCTTCACGTGGAAAGACCAAATATGAAAGCAATTTTGGTTATGTTTTCCCACTATTGGTCAACTTAATTTTTCTTGGTCCCATCACGGTATTGTTTTGATGAATACCCAATTTCTGTTCATGCAGATGATAGTTGATTTCATCTCTTAAAGAGGTAGTTAGAATTTAACTCCTCATGCTCAGTTAATTGGAATAAGTTGTGAACTTTAGTGATTCAATTTTCCATGGTAAAAAATATATTTACAGTGAGTTGTATGCAAATGTTCCCGCAGCAACGCGCGGGGAATCATCTAGTAGTACTAAAAAGAAAGGTACTGATCCTACACATTCTAGCAAGCCATTTTTCTATTATATACCTCTATAGTTTGTATTTAATTTATCTTTCAGTTCTTATCTGAAAATAGGAGAATGCAGTAGGAAATAGGGATGATGGCATTCATCCACGGGAATTGATGGTAAAACATGACTTTGACTCAGCATTCACTTTTCATATTTTTCTTACATATTTGTACGAATAATTTTATATTATATGACACAGGATGTTAGGACCGGCAGCATTGACGTTTCTACTACAGTGTTAAACTTTCCAAATGATGTGTATGGGCGATCTTCGTCCATGGATGCTCCGTTGATCCAAGGCGGAGTTACTAATGCCGCAATTCCAACATTTGCAAATGATGCGTACGGGCAATCTTCAGTGATGTATGCTCCTTTCATCCAAGGCGAATTTACAAGTCTTTTATTTGGAGTTCATCAGGATGCTACATTGTCCTCGACCGCTGAAAATTTACATTTTGATGAATAGTATTTGGCGCAACCTATAAGGAGTATGATCTTTTGGATGTTATTTGGTGTACCCATGAATTGTAATTGATGTACTATAGCACACTGGATTTTATCTTCATTTATAATGTTTGAGTATCGTGCCAGTTGCATGGTTTTGATGAGTTTGTACGCTAAGCTGCTAAAGAAGTTATAGAATTTATGAACTAGTGTATTAGAATATAAGCATTTTCCTAATTACCAGTGTAAATGGTTGTCAGATTTCATAGTAAAAAAATTGAGCCTCAAACTGAAGTTTAGGCCTGCTTAATGACAGTAAAATATAGCAGCTTTGCTGCGGTGCATAGCAAATCAGAGAAACCGGAGAAACACTCACATTTTTTAACACATCCAGCAAAATGAAGATTTTGTATTATCTATATGTATTGTCAGGGAGAACAATCAGCTATAGGCTGGTACAAAGTTGTCATGAATTCAACATCAATTTTGCAAGATTTGACATTCCTAGTCTAATTCTACTCAGCAACCATTGCGTCTTCTTCAATGGTTTTTTCAGCAGTTGTGTTGTTCCAACATTATACTTGAGAGTCTTTGGATAGAAGAACGACGGCGGAGTGTAGCTATTGCGTGAGTAGGTGGCCTCCAGTTTGCTCTTTGTTGCCTCATGTTGATACCTACCACAACCTTTTACTTCGGTTAGGATTGTCGGTATCTTGCACCCGTACAAGGCATCATCCTTGTTCAAAGCAGCAATGTTGTGCAGCAGCATCTTCATTGAAGCTCTTCAAGCATGCAGGGGGGAGAAGTTTATGCCTTTTAAATATTTCTACTAGAACACTCTGCCAGCAGTAGTCCAGTTGACTCTAGTCTTGTACAAACAGTAAAGAAGTTTTGGTTTCATAGCCCTCCACTTCTTCAGATTGTAGCAAAGAGATAATGCTACCTGGATTAATCAGAAGTCCAAGACCATGCATTAGCAATTATGTATACAAGGTAAGGTTGAAAAAACAATTCAGTACATGTAAATCATCATGTCAGAAAGGAGGCACATGCTTACACTATCAATTGATAACTAGGTACTCACTAAGGGACTGATATTATATCTCTTTTTTTCAGAGTTGGAGAGATTTGTTAATCATTAATAAGGATTAGAATCTAACTACAAAGCATCAGATATTTTTTTTTTGAACAAAGTTCATCCAGGGGCATCTAGGTCTAGTACTACTAGGTTGCTTGGCACAAAGATGTACCACTCCATTAGTCCATCTCGTCTCGTCTAACTACCGAGTAGTTTAAGAGCAAGAATTAGCAAAGCACTGCACGAGCTGGCAGGGGAAATTACCTCTTGCCGACGCAAGTTTGGGCCACGGGGGCGTTAGCGGATGCGACTCCAGGGAACGGCCGGGAAGACTCCCAGCGGCGGCGCAGAGGCAACTCCTAGTGGCTGTGATGCGATTCCTGGTGGCGGCGCTGAAGCGAATCCCCACGACGGTGGCGGTGGTGGGGCTGAATCCCGGCGGCGCAGGATCTGGAGTCGGCGAATGCTCTATTCTGTGTGCGAACTGAGCCGCTGCAGAGGCAAGGAGCCGAGCCGTGCTTAACCTACGAGTCCGACATCGCACAAAAAATAGCCGAGCCATACGCATGGGTGCAACGATTGGAGCCGAGCTTCGTCTCTCGTGGGGCAAACGTCAGGAGGCCGTGCGATTGTCCAGCTGTACACGTGGCATGAGATGATGTCCGGGCTGCAAAGGATGAGGTTTGCGGGCACGGATTCTCTACCTTGCCATGGACAAGGTAGGGAGCTACAGTGCTCTACCTTTCTCCAAGAGATATTGGATCAAAAGTTGGCGACCCAGATCGGGGCAAACACTGTAGCGAATGCGCTGTAGCGAACACACTATTTAATGTTCCTGTTCAGATCACTGTTTCAGATACTGTAGCCACTGTACTATTGCATCAAATCTGAGCGGTCCATTCTCGATCCAATAGACGAAAGAAGAAGAAGGGCAGAGGTACTGTAGCTATCTGCCTTGCCAATGGCAAGGTAGAGAATCCACGGCCGAGGTTTGCAACCGGTACGCACAGAATATCGTTAGAGTTACTATGCTCCCACGAAATCAAGCCATCTCAGAGCTTGGTTTTTTTCACAACGGGCCCCTGCTGTCAGGGTCAGGTTGCATTGTCTGGCCCATTCATCAGCGCAACCCAACCGACGTTCTAGCCGTGGTCAAAATTGGTGGGTCGTCTTCTCATCGTCTCCAGAGGGAACGCGAGATTTGGGGGAAGCGACGGTCGCCGTCACCCGTCTCGCTCGCCCTCCCACCGGCCATTTCCAGCGCAGACCTCCCACTGGCGGTCTCACTCAGCTCACCTCCGCTGAGAAAGAAGGCAAAAGAGCGGGAAAGGTGATCGTCAGCAAGGACGCTGTGGACGGCTCCGTCGAGAGCACCCGCATCTTCATCCAATACTTATCTGCAAAGTCCGTATGACTCCCTTAGCCTTTCTTCCGTCTCGCGATTATCCCTTTCCCCCATTGTTCTGCTCTGATTTTTGCAAGTTATCCTTGATAGGTTTGATATTCTAGGTGAATCTCGTTGAGCTGCTTGATGCTTGTGTGAATGTTTGGGGATTTATTGGGGGAGATGTAAGCTGCTGGCGGTGAGGCACGCCAGATCCGGTCATTGGGACTTGCCAGTGCCACACCGCTGCTGCTTGGAGCTTTGATCTCACCTCGACGCACTGCGGATGTTCGAGCTCCTGACCATGCCTCGCCGCGCCGCCGTCTTTTAGGCCCCAGGCCTCACCACTGCCACTCACGATCTGGTGGTGGCCGCCGCTTTTCTTTGAACATGATGAGAGATAGATGGGGAGGGCTCATCCAGATATTTAGGGGTGGTTATAGGAAACGAAAATCCTACACTTCCATCTTGTATGAGGATGACAAGCTCGAACAGGAGGTGACATGTGACGGAGGATGCATATCTCTTGAACCCTCGGTTCATAGCGAACTTCAAACATCTGCAGGCGCGCGGCGTGGTCGTCCGCACCGGTCAAGGCCGTTGTGGTCATGGCTGCCATACGCGTGTCCGGCATGCTCGCATCCGCTCGTTCTTTATTGGTGTAGACCAATGCGTGAACAACTACCGGGAGAGTAGCATGAGTAAGAGAGAAGGAACAACTATCGGTTCCAACGCATGTTGGTTTGTCTGTCCACGACGACGCATACGAGCTGGCGTTCCGGGTCAACAACCCACATGCACGACACTCTGCTCCTCTCTATCAGGCCGCAGATGCGAGGTTCCGGTTCAACAAATAATTCGACATCTTGATTTTCCTCTCAGGGCCAGATTTTTGGGTTGTTAAACATCTAGGCGTTTGATTAAATCGACTGAAGATCTGATGGGTGCACACAAAGTGTATGTGGAATTGCCTCCACCAGGTTGTAGCACATGAAACAGTTAGTTGTTTAGGAAGCATACCTTTTAGAATCTCGACTTTGTTTGTAGACTTGTAGCCCGCGCGGCGGCACGCCTCGCCTGTCGGTAAATCGCAACTATGTAGACCGTAGTTGAAATGATAGAACTATAAACAATTATGAGTTAAACAAAATATTCATTGTAGCTTTATGTGTATCTTTTACTATTAGGTAATGAAGACCATATCAATATATACTCTGCCGCCACGAAGTTTGAAAGTTCAAGATGGCAAAGAAGTACATTTATTACAACCATGCATGATACATGTTGATAAACAGAATGATAAAAACTGGTACATCTCTAATAAAAGGTACTTATTGAAACTATATAGAGTCCACCCTACATAGTGGGTTGTGTTGGGTGACACGGTCGTACTGCAATAAGAAATTGCAACTGATTTTCCCTGAATAAGATCATCCTTATATAGCCTCCCTCAGGATTAGTTCCAGTAATAAAGTGATACAGAGCTTTTGCATTCTTGGACATGTTCGGCAGGAGGTTTTGCTCATGTGTATGTGATAATAGGGTCTTCGCTGTGTGCACACTGGGGGTATATACAAAGTGGCAGCACATCGAAAAAGTTGTTGCACATTTTTGCCAAAATGATTGTCTGCCTTGCGAATTCATTCTTCTGAGCAGTTCCTTGCCGGTTGGCCATGTTAAATTGCCATTGATTGGTTTGTGTGCTCTACTGATGCGGAACTTTCAGGTGTGCGACATAATTATAGAGATCGAGACTTTACCTTCAAATTACGTTCATGTAATTGTTTTATTGCAATAAAGCAAGTAGTGTACAAATTTGGATTAGAACATATAGACTTATTCATTATCTAGTTATCACCTCCTATAGGATTGGTGTCCATAACGAAATAGTACAAAACTTTTGCAAATTCTCGCATACGGCCATGGGGTCGTTTGGCACCGCTATATTTGATTAGTGGATCTTCAGTCTGTGGCCGCCGAGGATACATATATAGTGGTATGATGTCCAGGGACGAATCCAAGGGGGGACGAGGGGGGGCTAGACCCCCCTGACAAACTTGTTTCACCTCATTAGCGATTAGGCAGGCTGGTATTTAGGCAGTGTTTTGACTCGATTTTCCTCAATTCGCCCTTCCTGTCCGGCTGTCGCGCATAACCACGTGAAACCCCCCAGGGCCGGCCTAGCCCATGTACACTACATAGCAGATCAAAACCAAGAAAAAAGAAAAGGCCCACCATCGAAGAGAAAAGGGGCCAGGGGCCATTGGTCGTGGGACTTGCGGCTGCAGCAGCACGTACACAACCGCTTTGATTCTCTGCTGCTGCGATCGTCACGATTTTAGCGCCGCCAATCTTCCTAATTGTCGTGCGATCCAATCTCCACCCACCGCTCGCCGTAGTAGAGCCTGCCGTCGCGGCCGGCAAAGCTGTCCGCCAAGGAGAGGAGCACGGCACCTGCACCTGCATGATCTTCAATTTGTTCAAATTTGTGTGGTTGTGCCATACAGAAACTACAAACATCAGAAATAAATTACAACATATTGGCTGCCCTTATATTTTTATACTCGTGTATAGATAAGACGAGGAAGAGAAACTGAAAAATGTTTGCCAAGAGCATTTGCGTCCAACTGTCCAACCCTATAGACCCCAATCGATCATTCCTGTCAGCCAGTAAGGAGATTATGAAAAGCACCACCACCATGAGCGACCACGGAGACGACGATGCACGCCATTCTCAATAGTTAACCTTAGCTTCAAATCTCTGTTTTTTGCTGGTTAATATGAAGATAATTAATTGATTGACATGAGAATCAGAGTTGGTCAATTCAACATAGTACCGTCGGCCAAAT
>NW_021184659.1:0-13342 GCF_002162155.2 Triticum dicoccoides
ATTTTTTTGTCCTTTTATTCTATTTTAAATTAAATGCATATATATAAAAAACCTAAAGTTACTTACCGGATTTAGAAACATCAATTTGAAAAAATGTTAACATAGTTTGAAAATTTGGTCTCAATATTATATAGGACTACCTATGGGGATGGAGTTCGGTCGGTGTTCGGCTCACACAAAGAACCGGTTTCTAGTAGTGGTTATGCATGCTACGATATGAAATGTGCTATGATATGAAATCTTCCTCCCTCCCGCGTCTCAGGGGTGGCGGGGCCCCAATATGCGTGGAGGTGCGGCCAATCTAGAAGCGACGACGTTGGCTTCGACGACGGCGGCGGTCGGCCCTGCCTCGGGCCACGGGCGGCGGCTGCGGCGGCTAGCCTGGAACGGGCGGCGGAGCGATGCAGTCTTCGATGGCATGTCATCTGGCTTTAGATCGGTGGTGGCATCGAGGGCCTGGTGGACTGCTTGGCGGAATCCATGGCAGATCTGTTCTGGCCGGTGTAGCCAATGGTGGTGGTCATCTTCTTCGTCGGCGGTGGCCGGCTAGCTTGGTGATCGGATCTCGAGATCCATCATCTAGTCCCAGCTGTGAGTTGGGGAGACATGGTTGCCGGTGAAAACCAAGCCGCTGGCAGGCGATGGCGGCGTTCTACGCCGTTACCTTGATGAAGGTATCGTCGTGTAACTACTGTCGACCCACTCGTGCTGCTCCAGGGAAAACCCTAGGATCTGGTGTTCCAGATCGGACGATGACGGCACTGTGGTGTAGTTTCTCTCTTGGGAGCATCGTTTGTGGAGCAGCGCTGGAAGTCAGAGGCAGGAGGTGGAGCGGCTTCGTCTTGCACGGAGCTTCGATGGAGATGTCAAGTCATACCTGACCAACAGGTGCTACGCTTTGTCATGCCTGGTCGGCAGGTGCTACGCATGACAGATCTTCCAAGGACTTCAAGATGTGTCGGCTAGTGGTACTTGGCAGCATGGCGAGGTGTATCAATGGCGACAAGGACGTGCTCAGCTGTTTGCGCGCAGGGAGGAGGTGCCGTTGGGCGCCATGGTGGCGTCGACGATAGCTAGACCAAGCAAGGTTGATGCATTAGTACAGTTCTGAAGATGGAGCGGCGGCAGTTGGTGGCGGCGGCCTCTGAGAGCACGCCGAACCAGTGTGTGCCCTAGACCCGGCAAGTGTCTAGGTTGGGGTCTCAGGTCTTAGATGTTAGGCTTGGCTACGATGTCTGTTTGGTATTAGGCCCAGGCTATCTGCGCCCCTTCATCAACTGGATAGGTGTAGCGACATTTGTTGCTTAGACGGCGACTTTAGTCTTACTTTTGTATGACTTTGTAAGGTCCGGTGAGAATAATTAATAAAGTGGCCGTATGCATCGCCCAGATGCAGAGGCCGGGGGTCATCCAAAAAAGGCCAGGGGTCATCCTCCTTTTCTAAAAAAAGTAAGGTAAAGGTGGGAGGTCAAACTTTATGCCTCGGTATTTTATTCCAAAGAGGCCAGATGCAGAGGCCGGGGGTCATCCTCCTTTTCTAAAAAAAGTAAGGTAAAGGTGGGAGGTCAAACTTTATGCCTCGGTATTTTATTCCAATTGAGCCTTGATCCAAGAGGAGCACCCTAACTATGCGTGGAGTTTTTTTCTTCTTGTTTGAGTTGATTTCAGTCTCTTGGCTCGATCCAATATCCTTGTGCGTGTTCGATCCAATGCAAAGATTTCGCAGGAGACTTGATCTCTCGGAACTCCTTGTAGAATGTGAGCATGTTTCTCATAGTCTTCGAGAAAATGAGTTGGATGCAGATTTTAGTTCGCGTCGAAAGAACCCGATTACTTACTCATCTAAGTTACCAATGGAAAAAAATTCCGTGTGTACCAGTTGCAAACCTCGTCCTTTGCAACCTGGACGTCATCTGCTGTCACGTGTATAGCTGGACAATCGCACGGCCTCCTCACGTTTGCCCCACGCGAGATGAAGCTCGGCTCCGATCGCTGCACGCATGCGTATGGCTCGGCTCCAAAACTGAACCTGTACGTGCGATATTGGCTCCCATAGTTACGCGATTGCTTCCGATCAGATCACAACCCCGATCAAATGCGCAGCTGCAGCCTTGTCCGCCTTCAGTTCTCCATCAATACAATCGAGAATTTCTGATGGCTGAGCTACCGGAACAGTGTCCTCCAGGCAATGCGACTAGCCGCCAGTTCCCTGGACCGACGCTCACTACAGCAGGAGGAACGATAGCCATGTCCGCCGGCCATCGAAACACGCCCTCTCCCTCGCGTGACGGGATCGGACTGAAAGGACAGCCACGGCCACCGCCGGCCGTGCTGCCGCAATCTGAAGCAGAGCCATCGTCGAGAAGGTTGGCAATGGCCATGCCAGAATCTCACACCGTCGCCTCGAACGACGACCATGGTGGTTCTACCTCTGGCTTGCACCATGTAAACCTCATTGATGAGAACAACCGCTGCTCCAACTTGTACTGTTCGTTGTATATGATGTCAGAAGCCACGACATGCACCATGGACTTGCCGCCGCCGCAAGTCATGTCAGGAGGAGGCCAGCAAGATGACGCAGTTATGGATGGTCGTGGAGAAAATGGAGAGCAAACAATTCAGGTATGGTAGTCTCTCGGCTCAAATTCGAGCGAAATTTATATTTTCACATTGCATTGTGGCAATAGAAAATTTAACTTTGACCTATGTGTACTGCAGGTTCCTGAAGTTGGGAAAACATTTGAGTCAGAGAAAGACGCCTATGACATGTACATCACATATGCCCGCAAAGTTGGATTTATTATTAGAAAGAACCAGACAAAGCCACGACATGATGGTAGTATATATCAAAAAAATTTGTTTGCAGTAACCAAGGCCATCGAGAAACCGAGTCGTCGAAGGACACTACAAGGACGGATTGCAATGCCCGTATTCAGTTTAGTGTTAGCAGAGAGGGGATTTGGACGGTTCAAAAGGTTGTAACCGGTCATAATCATTATCTTGCTAGTCCCAATAAGGTGCACAAACTGAGATCCCAACGACGTGTTATGGAAGCGGACAGACATCTAATTGGCGAAATACGGGAAGCCGGGATGAAGCCATCTCAGGTGTATGACTTCATGGCAGCGTTTTATGGAGGACTGGACAAAGTGCCATTCTCAAAGATGGACTGTAACAACGAGATTGGTCGTGAGCACAAAAAGTACTTAGAATCAAATGATTTGCAAACACTTCTCGAATACTTGAAAAATAAGCAGAGAGAGGATCCAACATTTTTTAATGCCATTCAAGTAGATGAGAAAGATGGTCGGATTGCTAATTTCTTTTGGGCAGATGGCTAGTCTATCATGGATTACGCATGTTTTGAAGATGTTGTATCATTTGACACCACGTTACAAACTAATAAGTTTGAAATGCCTTTTGCTCCAATCCTGGGAACCAACCATCACAAGCAGACTATAATTTTTGGGGCATCGTTGTTATTTAATGAGACCATTGAGTCATTTGTTTGGTTGTTTGAAACCTTTCTGACAGCAATGTCAGGTAAGCATCCAAGCACAATTTTCACTGATCAGGATGCAGCCATGGCAGGAGCAGTTGCATATGTGTTTCGAAATACAAGTCATTGACTTTGTCTATGGCACATTTATCTTAATGCTGCTAAACATCTCGGACATGTAATTCATAAGCATCCTGAGAAGTTTCTACCTGATTTTAAGAGATGTGTCTATGAAGATAGATCAGAGTATAAGTTCAACAAGAAGTGGCGCGAATTGCTAGATCAGTACAACCTCCAGGACAACGAATGGATAGCAAAGCTATATGAGTTGAGGGAAAAGTGGGTTGCTGTCTATCGTGACTCATTTACAGCTGATATGAACTTGACTCAAATGAGTGAAGGTATGAATAATGTCTTCAAGCAAAGATTTCGTAGGAGACTTGGTCTCTCGGAACTCCTTGTAGAATGTGAGCATGTTTCTCATAGTCTTTGAGAAAATGAGTTGGATGCAGATTTTAGTTCGCGTCGAAAGAACCCGATTACTTACTCATCTAAGTTACCTTTGCTGAAGACCGCATCTGAATAATATACAAGAAGGATGTATTCGGAATTCGAGGAAGAATTTACAGGACAATTTTTGATGTCTTATAAATTGTTACAAACTGAGGGGTCAATCTTGACATACATGGTTACACATATGAAGAGTGAGTATGGAACAAAAGTTATATTCAATACTGCGGATACTACCATTACATGTTGTTGCAGAAAGTATGAATCCGTAGGTATGTATGCTTTATTTAATTTGCAAGATACTAGTTTCATACTACAAATTAATGAAATATGGCATCCATATTTTACATGTATATTGTGCAAGCATGCTTTCAAAGTTTTTAATGTGAATGATGTTTTTATTTTGCCATCACAATATATACTTAAAAGATGGACAAAATATGCAAAGATGGACAAAATATTATGTTGAAAAACTAGGAACCGAGGAGGAAAGTTTGAAAACGCATGCTGCACGTGTCTCAAGGAAGGCCACGTCCGTTGCATTGAAGTGTACACGATCAAAGGAACTTCTTATTGATTTTGAGGAAGTTATAGATAAGTTTGACGTACAAGTAGATAACTCTCTCAGCAAGATCAAGAAAAAAAAAATCAAATGAGGTTCCGCTAGTTTCGAATGGCTTTCTACTGGCACACTAAAAGGTACAATATCAATTAGAGATCCTCCGGTGGTAAAAGGTGCAAAGAGTAAACGGTAAAAAATCTCCTTTGACAAGAAGAAAGGGAAGAAAAAGAATCTATAATACCTAAATAGTTCATCCCCACTATCCTATTTCTCTTGACATGCAGCCTATCCTCATCATCAACCCGACTACCACCAATTGTCTTGACATGTAGGCTTCCATGTCACCACACCATGTCAGCAATTTTTCTTAAAAAATCATTTAGTTTATAGGGATGGTGCATCAACCAATTCTCATCCGTTTGATTGATCACGTGTGGCTAGATTTGTAGCTCATGAGTTCAACCTCCCGCACTCTATTCCCTTGTGTTTCGTTGTCTCCACCTTCTTGGGCTCCTCACATCCGAGAAACGCTCTAGCACCAAAGCAGCCCTAGACCCGGTGGCTTCATGTTTCCCTTGCACTTCCCATTCTTTAATTCCAAACCCCTATAGCCTCCCCTGCTTCATCTACTTAGATCGTCTAATATATCTTCCACCAGTGCGAGATGGCTCATCCCGCGATCGCGAGTCCACGCCAAAACGGACGCCACTGGATGCGCACAGCCACCGGGTGGGTGCTTATCCCTTCCGCCTTCTGTCGCACTCCTTCCGCATGACGGCGCTCGGCCGATTCGAGATGCCGAGACGGGAAGGATAGGGCATCTAGTGGCTGTGAGGGAGAGAGAAGGCTGGGGAGCGTGGCCGAGGAAGCAAGGGAGATAGAAGACCGGCGAGCGTGGCGGCGGCAGTGAGGGAAAGAGAAGGCTGGCTAGCGTGGCGGCGGCTGTGTGGACGGAAGGGAGAGGGTAGCGTTGCGGCCATTTTGAAGTCAAAAGATTATGCACACATCATATCGAGTGAGAAAGTCATTTCTATCTGTACGCACATCATCATTTCAAATTTTATACTCATTCAGTTGACCCGTCCCGCTTCCATGTTAATCAGGGTTGGGTATTAGAAATCACACAGGTCGTAAGTGCTTCTCCTTGGCGATGTGGTAGCTCTGTTTTCTATGCAAAGGAATTGTTTTTGCTTGCTTGGTTGATTCCTTAGAACATATCATGACATATTGGTTTAATTCTAGGTTCATTCTTGCATATGTGTAAAAGTCGCAATTGATGATGTTCATGGAAATTAGGTTAAAGCCGGTGAGAAGCCCACCAGAGTAACCTGAAGACTCAGTTTGTATTGTATTAATTTATCTCATGGTATATCCCCCTACTTGTGTTATGTCTTCTCTCTGCAGTAGATGCACACGCCTCATCTCTTCTTGTGAGTTGCAACCTGGGCCCTGCGCTAGCAAATTCACATATTTATTTAGATTTCACAGACAACATGACTATTGAGTTTTTGCAGTTCTAATCGGTAGCTCACCATAGTAGTTTCTATATACTTCTTTCTCAGTTAACTTCTGTATTTTTTGGATGACTAGTGAAGAATGATCTTAGCAACAGCTCTTTGGGAGGTAACGAAATATTCATTGTGTTGTTAATTGTGTTGTCAGGCAGTAGCTGAATGTGGTGGTGAAGATCAAGAGACGCATTGCATTGCACCCTTTCTCATCTAAGAAGAATCTTTTTATAATAAAAATAATAACATCCAACAAAAGAAATGGAAGAACACGATATAATTATTCTCCTATCCTCTTCCTTTTGCTACTATAGCTTGAATTGCATAAATCCTTTAGTACACCATTTGTATTTGTCTTGGTGTGTTTTCAATTTGCCAAACCTGTTAACTGTCCTGATCAAGATCTTGAGAACAAATTGCTAAATTTCCTTTTGCAATGAAATTCTAATATTATACAATCAATGTTGGCCATACACACAGTAGGATTAGGAACCAATATGTTCCCAAGAGTTCATATTTCTCTCATCTTGGATAAAATTGTCAATTCCATATTTATGTGTCCATTGACTTCAACATAATTGTGCAGCAAAAAGTGTAACGAAGAACCAAAATTTACAATGGTGACTCGGTTTGCTCTTTATATCTCCTGACATTTTAACATCATAATATATTTAGCAGTAACCTTTTGGAGTCCATAGTTGACGGCCAGCAAGCGCTCATATATTTTTAGTTTGTCTTATATTGCAGTTTCACTATCAGGAAGCAATTGGTGTTTACTAACTAGCACTTAGTATGTAGCTTCACCTCTAATATTTTTTTGGGTGTAGGTTAGCAACCTTTTCTGTGATGCTAACTATATACTATTGGAGAATTGCTCATGCCTTTGGCCCATTCGCTGTTTTTTTGGGCCTGATGTTAGATCTAGGTAACAAAGGAATTTCAGTCTGAATTGAAACACAATATCAAACAAAGATCAGATGCATATTGCATTGACTTTTAAATCTACCCATTTAATTAGGTCGCCAGCTGAGTTGGACTAATTATCGCAACTATGACATCTCCTCTTGAAGTATATGTTGATGAGCTAACATCATGTTCCTCTGCAAATGATGTATAAGTGTCATATCTTCTATTATCCAGATGTAAAATTAATAAAGAATAAGTGAAGTAGCTTCACGTGGAAAGACCAAATATGAAAGCAATTTTGGTTATGTTTTCCCACTATTGGTCAACTTAATTTTTCTTGGTCCCATCACGGTATTGTTTTGATGAATACCCAATTTCTGTTCATGCAGATGATAGTTGATTTCATCTCTTAAAGAGGTAGTTAGAATTTAACTCCTCATGCTCAGTTAATTGGAATAAGTTGTGAACTTTAGTGATTCAATTTTCCATGGTAAAAAATATATTTACAGTGAGTTGTATGCAAATGTTCCCGCAGCAACGCGCGGGGAATCATCTAGTAGTACTAAAAAGAAAGGTACTGATCCTACACATTCTAGCAAGCCATTTTTCTATTATATACCTCTATAGTTTGTATTTAATTTATCTTTCAGTTCTTATCTGAAAATAGGAGAATGCAGTAGGAAATAGGGATGATGGCATTCATCCACGGGAATTGATGGTAAAACATGACTTTGACTCAGCATTCACTTTTCATATTTTTCTTACATATTTGTACGAATAATTTTATATTATATGACACAGGATGTTAGGACCGGCAGCATTGACGTTTCTACTACAGTGTTAAACTTTCCAAATGATGTGTATGGGCGATCTTCGTCCATGGATGCTCCGTTGATCCAAGGCGGAGTTACTAATGCCGCAATTCCAACATTTGCAAATGATGCGTACGGGCAATCTTCAGTGATGTATGCTCCTTTCATCCAAGGCGAATTTACAAGTCTTTTATTTGGAGTTCATCAGGATGCTACATTGTCCTCGACCGCTGAAAATTTACATTTTGATGAATAGTATTTGGCGCAACCTATAAGGAGTATGATCTTTTGGATGTTATTTGGTGTACCCATGAATTGTAATTGATGTACTATAGCACACTGGATTTTATCTTCATTTATAATGTTTGAGTATCGTGCCAGTTGCATGGTTTTGATGAGTTTGTACGCTAAGCTGCTAAAGAAGTTATAGAATTTATGAACTAGTGTATTAGAATATAAGCATTTTCCTAATTACCAGTGTAAATGGTTGTCAGATTTCATAGTAAAAAAATTGAGCCTCAAACTGAAGTTTAGGCCTGCTTAATGACAGTAAAATATAGCAGCTTTGCTGCGGTGCATAGCAAATCAGAGAAACCGGAGAAACACTCACATTTTTTAACACATCCAGCAAAATGAAGATTTTGTATTATCTATATGTATTGTCAGGGAGAACAATCAGCTATAGGCTGGTACAAAGTTGTCATGAATTCAACATCAATTTTGCAAGATTTGACATTCCTAGTCTAATTCTACTCAGCAACCATTGCGTCTTCTTCAATGGTTTTTTCAGCAGTTGTGTTGTTCCAACATTATACTTGAGAGTCTTTGGATAGAAGAACGACGGCGGAGTGTAGCTATTGCGTGAGTAGGTGGCCTCCAGTTTGCTCTTTGTTGCCTCATGTTGATACCTACCACAACCTTTTACTTCGGTTAGGATTGTCGGTATCTTGCACCCGTACAAGGCATCATCCTTGTTCAAAGCAGCAATGTTGTGCAGCAGCATCTTCATTGAAGCTCTTCAAGCATGCAGGGGGGAGAAGTTTATGCCTTTTAAATATTTCTACTAGAACACTCTGCCAGCAGTAGTCCAGTTGACTCTAGTCTTGTACAAACAGTAAAGAAGTTTTGGTTTCATAGCCCTCCACTTCTTCAGATTGTAGCAAAGAGATAATGCTACCTGGATTAATCAGAAGTCCAAGACCATGCATTAGCAATTATGTATACAAGGTAAGGTTGAAAAAACAATTCAGTACATGTAAATCATCATGTCAGAAAGGAGGCACATGCTTACACTATCAATTGATAACTAGGTACTCACTAAGGGACTGATATTATATCTCTTTTTTTCAGAGTTGGAGAGATTTGTTAATCATTAATAAGGATTAGAATCTAACTACAAAGCATCAGATATTTTTTTTTTGAACAAAGTTCATCCAGGGGCATCTAGGTCTAGTACTACTAGGTTGCTTGGCACAAAGATGTACCACTCCATTAGTCCATCTCGTCTCGTCTAACTACCGAGTAGTTTAAGAGCAAGAATTAGCAAAGCACTGCACGAGCTGGCAGGGGAAATTACCTCTTGCCGACGCAAGTTTGGGCCACGGGGGCGTTAGCGGATGCGACTCCAGGGAACGGCCGGGAAGACTCCCAGCGGCGGCGCAGAGGCAACTCCTAGTGGCTGTGATGCGATTCCTGGTGGCGGCGCTGAAGCGAATCCCCACGACGGTGGCGGTGGTGGGGCTGAATCCCGGCGGCGCAGGATCTGGAGTCGGCGAATGCTCTATTCTGTGTGCGAACTGAGCCGCTGCAGAGGCAAGGAGCCGAGCCGTGCTTAACCTACGAGTCCGACATCGCACAAAAAATAGCCGAGCCATACGCATGGGTGCAACGATTGGAGCCGAGCTTCGTCTCTCGTGGGGCAAACGTCAGGAGGCCGTGCGATTGTCCAGCTGTACACGTGGCATGAGATGATGTCCGGGCTGCAAAGGATGAGGTTTGCGGGCACGGATTCTCTACCTTGCCATGGACAAGGTAGGGAGCTACAGTGCTCTACCTTTCTCCAAGAGATATTGGATCAAAAGTTGGCGACCCAGATCGGGGCAAACACTGTAGCGAATGCGCTGTAGCGAACACACTATTTAATGTTCCTGTTCAGATCACTGTTTCAGATACTGTAGCCACTGTACTATTGCATCAAATCTGAGCGGTCCATTCTCGATCCAATAGACGAAAGAAGAAGAAGGGCAGAGGTACTGTAGCTATCTGCCTTGCCAATGGCAAGGTAGAGAATCCACGGCCGAGGTTTGCAACCGGTACGCACAGAATATCGTTAGAGTTACTATGCTCCCACGAAATCAAGCCATCTCAGAGCTTGGTTTTTTTCACAACGGGCCCCTGCTGTCAGGGTCAGGTTGCATTGTCTGGCCCATTCATCAGCGCAACCCAACCGACGTTCTAGCCGTGGTCAAAATTGGTGGGTCGTCTTCTCATCGTCTCCAGAGGGAACGCGAGATTTGGGGGAAGCGACGGTCGCCGTCACCCGTCTCGCTCGCCCTCCCACCGGCCATTTCCAGCGCAGACCTCCCACTGGCGGTCTCACTCAGCTCACCTCCGCTGAGAAAGAAGGCAAAAGAGCGGGAAAGGTGATCGTCAGCAAGGACGCTGTGGACGGCTCCGTCGAGAGCACCCGCATCTTCATCCAATACTTATCTGCAAAGTCCGTATGACTCCCTTAGCCTTTCTTCCGTCTCGCGATTATCCCTTTCCCCCATTGTTCTGCTCTGATTTTTGCAAGTTATCCTTGATAGGTTTGATATTCTAGGTGAATCTCGTTGAGCTGCTTGATGCTTGTGTGAATGTTTGGGGATTTATTGGGGGAGATGTAAGCTGCTGGCGGTGAGGCACGCCAGATCCGGTCATTGGGACTTGCCAGTGCCACACCGCTGCTGCTTGGAGCTTTGATCTCACCTCGACGCACTGCGGATGTTCGAGCTCCTGACCATGCCTCGCCGCGCCGCCGTCTTTTAGGCCCCAGGCCTCACCACTGCCACTCACGATCTGGTGGTGGCCGCCGCTTTTCTTTGAACATGATGAGAGATAGATGGGGAGGGCTCATCCAGATATTTAGGGGTGGTTATAGGAAACGAAAATCCTACACTTCCATCTTGTATGAGGATGACAAGCTCGAACAGGAGGTGACATGTGACGGAGGATGCATATCTCTTGAACCCTCGGTTCATAGCGAACTTCAAACATCTGCAGGCGCGCGGCGTGGTCGTCCGCACCGGTCAAGGCCGTTGTGGTCATGGCTGCCATACGCGTGTCCGGCATGCTCGCATCCGCTCGTTCTTTATTGGTGTAGACCAATGCGTGAACAACTACCGGGAGAGTAGCATGAGTAAGAGAGAAGGAACAACTATCGGTTCCAACGCATGTTGGTTTGTCTGTCCACGACGACGCATACGAGCTGGCGTTCCGGGTCAACAACCCACATGCACGACACTCTGCTCCTCTCTATCAGGCCGCAGATGCGAGGTTCCGGTTCAACAAATAATTCGACATCTTGATTTTCCTCTCAGGGCCAGATTTTTGGGTTGTTAAACATCTAGGCGTTTGATTAAATCGACTGAAGATCTGATGGGTGCACACAAAGTGTATGTGGAATTGCCTCCACCAGGTTGTAGCACATGAAACAGTTAGTTGTTTAGGAAGCATACCTTTTAGAATCTCGACTTTGTTTGTAGACTTGTAGCCCGCGCGGCGGCACGCCTCGCCTGTCGGTAAATCGCAACTATGTAGACCGTAGTTGAAATGATAGAACTATAAACAATTATGAGTTAAACAAAATATTCATTGTAGCTTTATGTGTATCTTTTACTATTAGGTAATGAAGACCATATCAATATATACTCTGCCGCCACGAAGTTTGAAAGTTCAAGATGGCAAAGAAGTACATTTATTACAACCATGCATGATACATGTTGATAAACAGAATGATAAAAACTGGTACATCTCTAATAAAAGGTACTTATTGAAACTATATAGAGTCCACCCTACATAGTGGGTTGTGTTGGGTGACACGGTCGTACTGCAATAAGAAATTGCAACTGATTTTCCCTGAATAAGATCATCCTTATATAGCCTCCCTCAGGATTAGTTCCAGTAATAAAGTGATACAGAGCTTTTGCATTCTTGGACATGTTCGGCAGGAGGTTTTGCTCATGTGTATGTGATAATAGGGTCTTCGCTGTGTGCACACTGGGGGTATATACAAAGTGGCAGCACATCGAAAAAGTTGTTGCACATTTTTGCCAAAATGATTGTCTGCCTTGCGAATTCATTCTTCTGAGCAGTTCCTTGCCGGTTGGCCATGTTAAATTGCCATTGATTGGTTTGTGTGCTCTACTGATGCGGAACTTTCAGGTGTGCGACATAATTATAGAGATCGAGACTTTACCTTCAAATTACGTTCATGTAATTGTTTTATTGCAATAAAGCAAGTAGTGTACAAATTTGGATTAGAACATATAGACTTATTCATTATCTAGTTATCACCTCCTATAGGATTGGTGTCCATAACGAAATAGTACAAAACTTTTGCAAATTCTCGCATACGGCCATGGGGTCGTTTGGCACCGCTATATTTGATTAGTGGATCTTCAGTCTGTGGCCGCCGAGGATACATATATAGTGGTATGATGTCCAGGGACGAATCCAAGGGGGGACGAGGGGGGGCTAGACCCCCCTGACAAACTTGTTTCACCTCATTAGCGATTAGGCAGGCTGGTATTTAGGCAGTGTTTTGACTCGATTTTCCTCAATTCGCCCTTCCTGTCCGGCTGTCGCGCATAACCACGTGAAACCCCCCAGGGCCGGCCTAGCCCATGTACACTACATAGCAGATCAAAACCAAGAAAAAAGAAAAGGCCCACCATCGAAGAGAAAAGGGGCCAGGGGCCATTGGTCGTGGGACTTGCGGCTGCAGCAGCACGTACACAACCGCTTTGATTCTCTGCTGCTGCGATCGTCACGATTTTAGCGCCGCCAATCTTCCTAATTGTCGTGCGATCCAATCTCCACCCACCGCTCGCCGTAGTAGAGCCTGCCGTCGCGGCCGGCAAAGCTGTCCGCCAAGGAGAGGAGCACGGCACCTGCACCTGCATGATCTTCAATTTGTTCAAATTTGTGTGGTTGTGCCATACAGAAACTACAAACATCAGAAATAAATTACAACATATTGGCTGCCCTTATATTTTTATACTCGTGTATAGATAAGACGAGGAAGAGAAACTGAAAAATGTTTGCCAAGAGCATTTGCGTCCAACTGTCCAACCCTATAGACCCCAATCGATCATTCCTGTCAGCCAGTAAGGAGATTATGAAAAGCACCACCACCATGAGCGACCACGGAGACGACGATGCACGCCATTCTCAATAGTTAACCTTAGCTTCAAATCTCTGTTTTTTGCTGGTTAATATGAAGATAATTAATTGATTGACATGAGAATCAGAGTTGGTCAATTCAACATAGTACCGTCGGCCAAAT
>NW_021184660.1:0-2494 GCF_002162155.2 Triticum dicoccoides
ATAATTCAAAAAATGTTTGCAAAATTTTCTGGAAACAGATATGAAAAATAAATAACTTCAGGTTTTCCTGAACAACAAAAAATGAAATCAATTGAAAGAATATTCAATGCACAACTACTCTTCCATCGGATGAAAGTCGGATCTGAAGTAGGTCCTGACGAACGACGTTAGGGTGGCTTCTTCATGTCCGCACTTCATGGTTCGAAAATCGATACTCAGGGTAACCTTATTTCTAACATTCGTCACAATTGGATATAAAGAAATGTTGCATAATGACATGCGGAGCATGCGGAATAATTTTTTCGCCCGTTGCTACGCCCTTGGCCTCCTAAAGAAGAGAAGCCATCCCGTTCTCTTGCATTGGTTGAAATGGTCTTCTCGGCACAGGTGTGCCTAACTCGTCTTCAGTTTCGCCAGCTAACTTCCTCAACCTCTTGCTCTCTTGTTGAGCGCTTAGCCATGGCGCGTGATCTCGCCGTTTCATCCAGCTTTTCTGCATCCCGCACTAGTAGAAAAAGGGTCAAACGTGAAGCACATTAGTGCCGGTTTGTATTTGAGCCGGCACAAATGTATACATTAGTGCCGGTTCCAACGGCTAGCCGGGCCGCTCTCATTAGTACCGGTTCGTGGCTAACCTTTAGCACCGGTTCGTGCCACGAACCGGTATTCATGAGAGTGGTGGCAGGATGTTGTCAGTCTGGGCCCCCTCCAGCACCTTTAGTACCGGTTCTTGGCACGAACCGGTACTAAAGGTCGTCCTACATAAACCCTTCGTCCACCCGAGCTCGCTCTGTTCTTCCCCTTTCCCCTCTCCTCTCTGTTCTTCCCCTCTTCCTGTCGAGCTCATCACACATTTTGCCCAAAATTTGTCAAGATTTGAAGGCCCCCATCCATTCAAATGATCACAAAGGTTAGCAACTTTGTCCTTTCATCTCTCATTGCTATATTAGCTCTTGCAATGCTTTATATAGTTATTAATTTGTGAGTTTAGTAATTTGGGAGGAAATATATATATGTGCTAGTATTTGATTTATATGCAATTTGAGGTTAAAATAACACTTAGTTTGCATATGTAGGTGTGGTTTACTTAGTGCCTTCTAAATCTCCGTCGTAACCACCGTCGATCGCCCGCACCGTCCCGTCGCCGGCACCACCTTGTGGTGAGGCTCTTGTTCATGAAATTTTATATGAAAAATTGATGTTTGTGTGATTTGGATATATAGTTACTCGTATAATAATTATCTTACCCGTACGTTGTTTGTTATATATAGTGCCATGGTTTTGATATCCGTCCCCGTCCGCCCTCGTCCTTGTTATGATTCGGATGTGGTATATTCTCTTTTAAAACTATTTGTTGCATTTCGTGTTTATGACAAATTATGCCCATCAAGTTGACATAGATATTTTTATCTAGGAGGTATGTGAACCGGAAATTCCAACCGACCCTATTGTCGAGAGGTTAAATTTAGTTGAAAGAGAAAATGAGTACTTAAAAGAAAAATTGAAAAGAATTTAGGGGGAGAAGATGGAATTGGAGTTGCATGTTGCCGATGTCGTCGATGATCACAAGATCAAGAAGGAGAAAATGCGCTTGAAGATTAGAAAGATTAGAAAATATGCCATCGATAGTGAGGCTTGGTATCATTATGCTGTTGGATCAATTGTTACCTTAGTTGCGATCTTGATCGCATTTGTTGTTGCATTTAAATGCTTTAGCTAGAGAGTTATTTGTTTGTTGCATTTAAGTGTTGTATGAACTTTATGTATGAACTTGTATTAATTTGGTCTGTTCGGTGTTGTGTAATGAAGATGAGCCGGCAATGGATGTACGATGACCGATGCTCTCCCCAGTTCGTTGAGGGCGTGCATACTTTTCTGCTTGTGGCTGAGGCAAACAAGCGGGCGGATGGTTTTATGCCTTGTCCATGTGCTGGCTGTAAGAATGGTCGCAATTACTCTACGTCAAGAACCATTCACGTCCACCTGTTTGAGTCCGGTTTCATGCCCCACTATAATGTTTGGACCAAGCACGGAGAAAGAGGGTTTATGATGGAAGACAATGAAGAAGAAGAGGATGACGACAGCTATCCTGGCCATGGGTTCCCTGAATACGATGATACAACAATGGGGGAAGAAGCTGAGCCGGTAATGCGGGAAGAAGCTGAGCCGGCAATGCGGGAAGAAGCTGAAGAAGAGGCATCAGATGAGCCCGTTGATGATCTAGGTCGGGCCATTGCCGATGCAAAGAGAAACTGCGCAAGTGATTTGGAGAAGAAGAAGTTGCAGCGCATGTTAGAGGATCACAAAAAATTGTTGTACCCGAATTGCGTAGGTGACAAGAAAAAGCAGGGCACCACACTGGAATTGCTGCAATGGAAGGCAGAGAATGGTGTATCTGACAAGGGATTTGGAAAGTTGCTGGTAATGATAAAGGACATGCTTCCAAAGGACAACGAATTGCCCGAGAGTACGTACGAAGCAAAGAAGGATGTCT
>NW_021184661.1:0-7680 GCF_002162155.2 Triticum dicoccoides
TTTCCATAATATACAATTCTTTTAGATTTTATGGATGATTTTAAAGAAACTAGTGGTCCACATTGTATTTTGAAGGCCATGTATGTGTCCTAAACGGCAGGTTTTAGAGTATCAGAGGAAGTGGTTCCTGATTTATGACATTGTCATTATCTAGAGATCATGAGCTAAGACCATCTGTCATGTTTGTGTTTCTACCTTAAAATGGTGGTAGGATGAAGCAGTACCTTAAATCTTTTTCACTTTGCAGTGTCATGTACATACTTTGCAACGAGGAACCTCTCTGGATGAGTAAATATCTTTCTGTTGGTGGTCATCTTGAGTACAAAGGTTCTTGGAAGAAAACAACATTGTCTAGGTATATGACCATTCTATATTGTCGTGTTACATTCTGTATTTGAAAATAATCCTAAACTGACTGAAAAGGTTAGACACTGATTCTTTCGTTTTCAGGCTTAGTCTTTGCTCCGGAAATAGTGAGCTTGAGCAGAAGGCTCGTCATTTTGATGGTATGGTACATCTACTTTATGTTTGTTCTATCTGCCTTGTTTATCTCCCTATTCATACTTATTTTCATGCAGGATTCAATTCCTTGTTCTTATACAGGAGATGGTATAGATGTTTTACTACTTTGAGTAATTATTCCTTTGACAATGGACATGTGGAAAGAAAGGATGACCTTTCTTTGGATCATTTCCATTCTCAGTATGATGGAAAAGGCCCAGTAAGAATTGAATTATCTTTTGCTTTTAATTCAGATTTACAACATGTGGATTTTCTACATTATTGTTTTGCAATGATGTTTTTCTGAAATCATACTGATGGTATTGCACAACTAGGTTTTGCTTGGTAAGCTGGCTGAAACCTGGCCAGCAAGGACTAAATGGGCAATTCAGCAGCTGGTGCATGATTATGGTGAAGTTACATTTAGGATATCACAAAGAAGCCCTAAGAAGATAATAATGAAACTGAAAGACTATGTTTCTTACATGGAACTCCAGCATGATGAAGATCCTCTTTATATATTTGATGATAAGGTAATCATCACTTCATTCCATTTACTACTAAAGTTATGAAAGAAAAAGAAACTTATTTCAGGAAATTGTTACAGTTTGGAGAAACAACACCAGCACTATTGGAAGATTACAGAGTACCTCATTTATTTCAAGAAGATCTTTTTGGTGTCTTGGATTATGAACAAAGACCTGCTTTCAGATGGCTTATTATTGGACCAGAAAGATCAGGTGCCTCTTGGCATGTTGATCCAGGGTTAACCAGTGCGTGGAATACTCTTCTTTGTGGCCGAAAAAGGTTGGATCATGTGTTATATATATGTGTGTGTGCGTATTTACTCGATAGTGTACTCAAGCTGTGGTATTCACCATGTGATTGTAAATTTGAAAGCTACTAGTAGCAGTTAAATAACCCAAATGATAAGTGCCACACATCAGGTGCGTGGCACTCCGGCCCTGATGTTTTTCGATGGCAATTACAGTCACGCAAGGATGGCAAATTCCAGTGACACGCGGCATGTTTCTGTCAAAAAATAAACTGAAGCACGAAAGTTGCCATCCCCGCGTCACTAAACTTCCCATCAAAAACGTTCGGAGTTGCCATGTGCTCGTACCTGACATGTGGCACTTATCAGGATCCTTAAATAAATGTTCACAGATCTTGTGCAAAATTTCTTGCCTATTGGTTCTTTAAGGTCATTGCAGTGCTTCTATTTTGATGCAGTTTGTGGTCGCTGTTCTGTGTGTTGCTTATTTTATAATCTGATGTGAAAAAACAGTTGTGTAGAAATAATCAGCCAATTGGGTGTGTTGAATTGACGATAGACAAATTTAGTCAGGATGTCCATAGTTAATGTCTTGGGAGTGAGAGAGAATCAAGCGAGAATCCTACGCATATTCATATATGTTGAACAGAGACAGAAGATAGCCGTGGGCAGTAGAAAGATGTGATTCAACTTGAGTGCATGCTTTTGTATTTTAATTGAAACTTAAAAATCGTAACCCTATACTGTGAACGGTGCGAGGATATGCTATACCTAAACTTGTACTCCTCTTGACCTGTTAAAGCTGATTGTCCCATGCTGTACAATGCTGAAAATTTGGAAGGGGCAAGAATTTGTGTTTCCATTAATGATATCCACCTTTTTTCATAGATGGGCACTGTACCCTCCAGGAAGAGTGCCTGGTGGTGTCACGGTACATGTAAGTGATGAGGATGGTGATGTTGACATTGAGACTCCAACGTCTTTGCAGGTAATAACTTGTTACTGTTTTTGCTTTTCTCCAAACTTTGCCCCCATATCATTTCATATTATTTTGATCGTTTGCAGTGGTGGCTTGATATCTATCCTCATCTTGCTGAACACGAGAAACCACTGGAATGCACACAATTACCAGGAGAGACCATATTTGTTCCTAGTGGATGGTGGCATTGTGTTCTAAACCTTGAGACTACTGTCGCAGTTACACAAAACTTTGTCAATCAATCAAATTTTGAGCATGTATGTCTAGACATGGCACCTGGTCACTGTCACAAAGGAGTTTGTCGTGCTGGCTTACTTGCTGTTCCAGGAAAATCTATTAGAGATATTGAAAATCATCCGCCTGGAACAATGAGTGCATGGAACCACAATGACATGACTCGTGCAGAAAAAAGACTGAAAGGTTCAGGGTCCGGAAGAGCTTCAAACAGTGCAAATCAGTGTGCTTCATTTGAGTTCTCAGATGTCCATGAAAGTTTGGAGAACCAAGTTTTCTCGTATGATATAGGTTTCTTATCCCAATTTCTTGAGAAGGAAAAAGATCACTATACTTCTGTCTGGAGTCCTACTAATCCAATTGGCCAGAGAGAAGCAAGAGAATGGCTGCGAAGGCTATGGGTTCTTAAGCCTGAACTGAGAGGACTAATATGGAAGGTGATCTTTGTTCCATCATTTACATAAATTTTACTTTGTCAATTTTTATATGAAATACCATGTGGTTTATATATCTGTTTCTTGATAATGTTTTGTTCCTTGTGCCAACATATATGTCTGTTCCTGTAGGGTGCATGCCTAGCAATAAGTGTGGACAAATGGTATGCATGCTTAGAGGAAATAAGTGCATGCCATAGTTTACCACCACCGTCAGAGGATGAGAAGCTTCCTGTTGGCACAGGTAGCAACCCAGTAAGTATACAATTACTTTTACTTGCTGTCTCAGATTTACAACTGTCAATAAATAATTCTGTCGTGTTAGTATCATGTAATTCGTGTTGGTTTGAAATACTTACTCAACATGTTAGGGTTATTTCTCACAGAAATTGATTCGTGTAGAATATCCTGGTTTACTTGTTACTGCATCTGTGGTTTCTGCCTTGCAAGGTTGGTTCCGACTTTAGAAGATTTATAGATATACATACTTGCTCACTGCTATGCGCCAATGCCAAGACATTAAACATATCTGAGATTCTAAGATACTCCTATGATGCCAGTTAGTGTCATATTGCGCTGCATATACACTCATTGTTGCATGGTATGTGAATATAACCTGTACCACAATTTTTCAGGTCTTCATTGTTTCTGACAATGTGATTAAAATCTATGCTGAAGGAGGCCTGGGTTATTCTGCCCATGGTTTAGGCACAGAGGTAATGTTGCATTGGTTCTGCAACTTAATAAAATTAAATGCAACACTCACGATATTGATCACTTTCCTGATGCAGCTTGAGTTCTATAATCTTCTGCGAAAAGTTGGCTCGCCTTTGATCAATCACGTCCCTGAGATCATTGCAAGTGGATTTCTTGTGTACGAAGATGGCGTCTACAGAACAGTCCCATGGGATGGAAAAGGAATGCCAGATGTTTTGGCTAAATACTATCCTCTGGAGCTTTCTTACACAAACAGCTGTTTTCCTCTTGGATTATGGAGCAAACAGCAGTTTGGAATGGATAGTTCCACTGAATGTTCAAACAAACCTATTTGGCCTTACATGGTTACGAGAAAATGCAAAGGGGATATCTTTGCTCGTGTGTAAGTTTTATTCATTTCTCAAGTCAAAATGGGAGTAATTACTTAATTAATTATGTAAATACGTGCTTACTGTTCTCTTCATTTTTCTTAGCCGTGATACATTGTCCAAGGCTGACCTTTTGAATCTGGCATCATCCTTGGGAGTTCAAATGCGAAATATCCATTTATTACCCCTTCCACATGGGGAACCATTACCCAAACCTGAAGACAATAATGTGAGAGACAGTGATCCACCTGAATGGAAACAAGTAATTTCTACTTTAAACGGAAGAAGGAATAATATAAAGAAGCACCTAGCTAACTGGTAAGTGAAAAACTTCTAAAGCAGGTTTATTTGGCTAGTTTTAATGAGTTTTACTAAAACAGGACATTTTGTTGCTCAGTTTTATTTTATCCAATAACTGTGGGTCTGCAAGTCAATTTTGTGTCCACAGACCACAGTCAGATGTAAAGTGATTAAGAAGATATTGTCAAATTATAGAATGGTTCACTTGCAACTTAAAATCCTCTACTAGGGTTACAAAAAAATTGTAGAGGCAGGCATCCAATAAATAACCATTACATTATTTATTGTTTTAATATTTCTTTTTTTACGGAATTTCTTTAAAATGATTCTTTGACGAAATTATTTTAACATTTCAACATTAGCAATATATAAGTAGCAATGACTATGCATTGATTTGGTATTGAGTTGTTTTAGCCAAAATGCTACAAGCCTACCATAAATCCATAATATTATATTTATATAGAATTCCATACGCTGCTTTATACCTCAACATTGTTTACATATCTGTGAAGGGGGGGTACTGTCCCAACAGTTTTAATTGAGAAGGCTGAAGAATATCTCCCTGCTGATATGAGCTCTCTAATCAAGTTTGTTAAGGTACTTTTTCAATTTCATCTTCTTCATATGCATCTGTGGTCGAACTTTGTGTTTAATGGTATGATTGGACAATCAGGATGACGATGGTGACTCAGTGTACACATTCCCTTGTTGGATACATTCAGATATTATGGACGATAACATTCTTACTCAGAGGTCCCTCACTGATGCCAAAAGCACTTGTGAGAGAGATCTGGAGAAACTGGATGCAATTAATATAATTGACTTCAGTGATCTGTCCATCGGTAAGCGGCCAGTTCACTTTGTTCCCTGGAAATCTGACATTGCTTTATTTGAACATTTAACAAAATAGTTTGCGTAATACTGGCATCTGAAACCGAAGATGGGATAACTATATATCTGTAAAAATGCTTAAATTGAGCTGCTCATATCTACCAGTCTGCACTGTGAAAACTTCTGTTAGATTGTAAATCAAAGTTTATATTTATTTGATCTTAATTTGATTGCGACCAAAAACTGTTTGTCGTAACAGGGGATCCTCTATGTGACTTGATTCCGCTGCACCTGGATGTTTTCCGTGGGGATATTGATCTTCTCAGGGAGTACCTAAGAAGCTACCAGCTTCCTTTCCTGAGAGGGAAATCAAACAATGATATCTACAAGTCGGTGCGAAATTCGAAGTTCAGCACTGCGTCATATCGCGCGATGTAAGTGCATACATGCATAAATAAATCAGAGCAGCCCACATTATCCGTGTTTTATCCTTCCCTGCGCTCTATCTCGGAATGATCAGTGATCCTTGTTGGTTTGTCAGTCGCTCGGTCTCCCAAGGGAGGGAGAAACATGTTTGGCTCTGATGCGCGGTGCTCTTACATTGCAGGTGCTACTGCATGCTGCACGAGGACAACGTGCTGGCAGCTATATTCGGGCTGTGGAAAGAGCTGCGAGCTGCAACGTCGTGGGAGGAGGTCGAGCACTTGGTCTGGGATGACCTTAACCGATACCAGCAATCGTCGCCTACACTCTCTAGCTAGCAGACTCGTCACGACTAACGCTCAGAAGAAATAATGCGTACTGCTCCGCTACTCCCTTCGACATGTTGCCCAGCTTCCGCTCGTTTAAGAGCAAAGAAACAATAAGGGGCAAAAAAATTTGTTTACTCGTGTGTGTAGCAGCTTTTTTCTTCTTTCATTTTCCTTTCTTTTGGGAGAGAGCAGCTTTGCCGTTGAATGGATCATGAAGCGTGCAGTTGTACCGCATAGTAGTGTGACACGTTGGGTATTTGTAAGGAATGCCACATTTTTTGTACACACCCAACACACAGCATAACTTGTTTGCATGAACTTTTTTATCTCCCAAGAGTCACATGAAACATGCTTATTTGTTGAACCGAGAATGTATCTGGTGAAACGAGCGAACTGATGCGCCGAGTGCACCAGCGACATATGGGCCATTGGATGCAAAAGACAGGGACCAGATCGGTTAGAAGATGGGTCTGCTGGTACATTTTCAAAACAGTCCTTGCAGCATAGGTAAATCAAGTAAATTGACCTCCGCCTGCACTCAAGGTCGTCTCCCTCTCCTTCCATCTCCTGTACCAGCACAGCCACCGCCGCGAGCTAGGGTTACGGCCCAGCGAGCTCAAGAACCAATCTCCCTCCCTCAAGATCTTCACTGAATCCAATCGCCGCTCTCTCCCTCTTTTGTACCAATGCGCCAGCCGCCAGGCGATTTTGGGTTAGTAAATTTCACTCAATCTCTCTCAATCCTGTACCAATCGAGCGACGTCTCACTCAAATATCTGCGTTTTTGAAATTTCTAGCAGCAGCCTACCACCGGAACATCTGAAGAGTGCCCTGATTTCGCCTTTGGCAGTGGTCGCTCGTTGTGAGCGCATCGGCGACTCAACCTACCACCGCCACCGCCGTCAGCAGCACTGACCATCTGCAGCAGCTCAAGGATCTTGGTATGTTTGCTTCTTCCTTTATCCATTTGTTAAGGGTATTTTTGCTATTACAATTTCGTCCACGCCTTTCCCCCATTCTGCTTAAACCAGTGGCAGAGAGATAAGCATGAGCAATGTTGTTCTAGTTGACTGAAAAGGCATACTTTTGTTGATTCAGAATTGGAATAGTGTGTTGTGGGTACCAAATTAACATACGAGCAGTATATTTGTACAATCTTCATGTCAATTACAAGGGATGTACTCCCTATTTTCATGCAGGTTAGTAACCCATGGCTTGCAAAATGTCGGTGTTCCTTATAATATATCTGCAAAACCTCATAGATTGAACGTTCCTATAATTGGTCACTAGCTATAAGTAGTAGCTGCCATTTTGTTTCTTGTATTGTACGACTGACTGATGGTTGTTCTAAAAGGACTGATCAGCATTGCACGTTCAGTACTTAACAAAAACTTCTTTATCAGACTACCGCCGAGCCAAAACAAATATGTATCTCCAATGTTGCATCACTTTTTCCTCTAGTAGTGAACTGTCCTTTATATTCTAAAAATATGATACTTTGGAATCCATGTTTTATATGTAGCAACCCCTTTATAGAGGATAATCCATCGTTATTTTCTATATCATGGTTTTATGGTTGTTCCAGAGCAGACTATTCGCTACTATTCAGATTCAGGGCCATCTTGCCCGCTCCAACAATATTTTTGCCTTTGATAAGCATGGAAAAAATGCAAGCATCGCCTTCCTTCGCATCTTCACCAGGCTTCAAACCGATTAGCTGGAGGCATGAACTAGGAGGTCAAAGAATCAGCCAATGCTGATGAATTATGGTTGGGTAATCTTCGTAGGA
>NW_021184662.1:0-7682 GCF_002162155.2 Triticum dicoccoides
TTTCCATAATATACAATTCTTTTAGATTTTATGGATGATTTTAAAGAAACTAGTGGTCCACATTGTATTTTGAAGGCCATGTATGTGTCCTAAACGGCAGGTTTTAGAGTATCAGAGGAAGTGGTTCCTGATTTATGACATTGTCATTATCTAGAGATCATGAGCTAAGACCATCTGTCATGTTTGTGTTTCTACCTTAAAATGGTGGTAGGATGAAGCAGTACCTTAAATCTTTTTCACTTTGCAGTGTCATGTACATACTTTGCAACGAGGAACCTCTCTGGATGAGTAAATATCTTTCTGTTGGTGGTCATCTTGAGTACAAAGGTTCTTGGAAGAAAACAACATTGTCTAGGTATATGACCATTCTATATTGTCGTGTTACATTCTGTATTTGAAAATAATCCTAAACTGACTGAAAAGGTTAGACACTGATTCTTTCGTTTTCAGGCTTAGTCTTTGCTCCGGAAATAGTGAGCTTGAGCAGAAGGCTCGTCATTTTGATGGTATGGTACATCTACTTTATGTTTGTTCTATCTGCCTTGTTTATCTCCCTATTCATACTTATTTTCATGCAGGATTCAATTCCTTGTTCTTATACAGGAGATGGTATAGATGTTTTACTACTTTGAGTAATTATTCCTTTGACAATGGACATGTGGAAAGAAAGGATGACCTTTCTTTGGATCATTTCCATTCTCAGTATGATGGAAAAGGCCCAGTAAGAATTGAATTATCTTTTGCTTTTAATTCAGATTTACAACATGTGGATTTTCTACATTATTGTTTTGCAATGATGTTTTTCTGAAATCATACTGATGGTATTGCACAACTAGGTTTTGCTTGGTAAGCTGGCTGAAACCTGGCCAGCAAGGACTAAATGGGCAATTCAGCAGCTGGTGCATGATTATGGTGAAGTTACATTTAGGATATCACAAAGAAGCCCTAAGAAGATAATAATGAAACTGAAAGACTATGTTTCTTACATGGAACTCCAGCATGATGAAGATCCTCTTTATATATTTGATGATAAGGTAATCATCACTTCATTCCATTTACTACTAAAGTTATGAAAGAAAAAGAAACTTATTTCAGGAAATTGTTACAGTTTGGAGAAACAACACCAGCACTATTGGAAGATTACAGAGTACCTCATTTATTTCAAGAAGATCTTTTTGGTGTCTTGGATTATGAACAAAGACCTGCTTTCAGATGGCTTATTATTGGACCAGAAAGATCAGGTGCCTCTTGGCATGTTGATCCAGGGTTAACCAGTGCGTGGAATACTCTTCTTTGTGGCCGAAAAAGGTTGGATCATGTGTTATATATATATGTGTGTGTGCGTATTTACTCGATAGTGTACTCAAGCTGTGGTATTCACCATGTGATTGTAAATTTGAAAGCTACTAGTAGCAGTTAAATAACCCAAATGATAAGTGCCACACGTCAGGTGCGTGGCACTCCGGCCCTGATGTTTTTCGATGGCAATTACAGTCACGCAAGGATGGCAAATTCCAGTGACACACGGCATGTTTCTGTCAAAAAATAAACTGAAGCACGAAAGTTGCCATCCCCGCGTCACTAAACTTCCCATCAAAAACGTTCGGAGTTGCCATGTGCTCGTACCTGACATGTGGCACTTATCAGGATCCTTAAATAAATGTTCACAGATCTTGTGCAAAATTTCTTGCCTATTGGTTCTTTAAGGTCATTGCAGTGCTTCTATTTTGATGCAGTTTGTGGTCGCTGTTCTGTGTGTTGCTTATTTTATAATCTGATGTGAAAAAACAGTTGTGTAGAAATAATCAGCCAATTGGGTGTGTTGAATTGACGATAGACAAATTTAGTCAGGATGTCCATAGTTAATGTCTTGGGAGTGAGAGAGAATCAAGCGAGAATCCTACGCATATTCATATATGTTGAACAGAGACAGAAGATAGCCGTGGGCAGTAGAAAGATGTGATTCAACTTGAGTGCATGCTTTTGTATTTTAATTGAAACTTAAAAATCGTAACCCTATACTGTGAACGGTGCGAGGATATGCTATACCTAAACTTGTACTCCTCTTGACCTGTTAAAGCTGATTGTCCCATGCTGTACAATGCTGAAAATTTGGAAGGGGCAAGAATTTGTGTTTCCATTAATGATATCCACCTTTTTTCATAGATGGGCACTGTACCCTCCAGGAAGAGTGCCTGGTGGTGTCACGGTACATGTAAGTGATGAGGATGGTGATGTTGACATTGAGACTCCAACGTCTTTGCAGGTAATAACTTGTTACTGTTTTTGCTTTTCTCCAAACTTTGCCCCCATATCATTTCATATTATTTTGATCGTTTGCAGTGGTGGCTTGATATCTATCCTCATCTTGCTGAACACGAGAAACCACTGGAATGCACACAATTACCAGGAGAGACCATATTTGTTCCTAGTGGATGGTGGCATTGTGTTCTAAACCTTGAGACTACTGTCGCAGTTACACAAAACTTTGTCAATCAATCAAATTTTGAGCATGTATGTCTAGACATGGCACCTGGTCACTGTCACAAAGGAGTTTGTCGTGCTGGCTTACTTGCTGTTCCAGGAAAATCTATTAGAGATATTGAAAATCATCCGCCTGGAACAATGAGTGCATGGAACCACAATGACATGACTCGTGCAGAAAAAAGACTGAAAGGTTCAGGGTCCGGAAGAGCTTCAAACAGTGCAAATCAGTGTGCTTCATTTGAGTTCTCAGATGTCCATGAAAGTTTGGAGAACCAAGTTTTCTCGTATGATATAGGTTTCTTATCCCAATTTCTTGAGAAGGAAAAAGATCACTATACTTCTGTCTGGAGTCCTACTAATCCAATTGGCCAGAGAGAAGCAAGAGAATGGCTGCGAAGGCTATGGGTTCTTAAGCCTGAACTGAGAGGACTAATATGGAAGGTGATCTTTGTTCCATCATTTACATAAATTTTACTTTGTCAATTTTTATATGAAATACCATGTGGTTTATATATCTGTTTCTTGATAATGTTTTGTTCCTTGTGCCAACATATATGTCTGTTCCTGTAGGGTGCATGCCTAGCAATAAGTGTGGACAAATGGTATGCATGCTTAGAGGAAATAAGTGCATGCCATAGTTTACCACCACCGTCAGAGGATGAGAAGCTTCCTGTTGGCACAGGTAGCAACCCAGTAAGTATACAATTACTTTTACTTGCTGTCTCAGATTTACAACTGTCAATAAATAATTCTGTCGTGTTAGTATCATGTAATTCGTGTTGGTTTGAAATACTTACTCAACATGTTAGGGTTATTTCTCACAGAAATTGATTCGTGTAGAATATCCTGGTTTACTTGTTACTGCATCTGTGGTTTCTGCCTTGCAAGGTTGGTTCCGACTTTAGAAGATTTATAGATATACATACTTGCTCACTGCTATGCGCCAATGCCAAGACATTAAACATATCTGAGATTCTAAGATACTCCTATGATGCCAGTTAGTGTCATATTGCGCTGCATATACACTCATTGTTGCATGGTATGTGAATATAACCTGTACCACAATTTTTCAGGTCTTCATTGTTTCTGACAATGTGATTAAAATCTATGCTGAAGGAGGCCTGGGTTATTCTGCCCATGGTTTAGGCACAGAGGTAATGTTGCATTGGTTCTGCAACTTAATAAAATTAAATGCAACACTCACGATATTGATCACTTTCCTGATGCAGCTTGAGTTCTATAATCTTCTGCGAAAAGTTGGCTCGCCTTTGATCAATCACGTCCCTGAGATCATTGCAAGTGGATTTCTTGTGTACGAAGATGGCGTCTACAGAACAGTCCCATGGGATGGAAAAGGAATGCCAGATGTTTTGGCTAAATACTATCCTCTGGAGCTTTCTTACACAAACAGCTGTTTTCCTCTTGGATTATGGAGCAAACAGCAGTTTGGAATGGATAGTTCCACTGAATGTTCAAACAAACCTATTTGGCCTTACATGGTTACGAGAAAATGCAAAGGGGATATCTTTGCTCGTGTGTAAGTTTTATTCATTTCTCAAGTCAAAATGGGAGTAATTACTTAATTAATTATGTAAATACGTGCTTACTGTTCTCTTCATTTTTCTTAGCCGTGATACATTGTCCAAGGCTGACCTTTTGAATCTGGCATCATCCTTGGGAGTTCAAATGCGAAATATCCATTTATTACCCCTTCCACATGGGGAACCATTACCCAAACCTGAAGACAATAATGTGAGAGACAGTGATCCACCTGAATGGAAACAAGTAATTTCTACTTTAAACGGAAGAAGGAATAATATAAAGAAGCACCTAGCTAACTGGTAAGTGAAAAACTTCTAAAGCAGGTTTATTTGGCTAGTTTTAATGAGTTTTACTAAAACAGGACATTTTGTTGCTCAGTTTTATTTTATCCAATAACTGTGGGTCTGCAAGTCAATTTTGTGTCCACAGACCACAGTCAGATGTAAAGTGATTAAGAAGATATTGTCAAATTATAGAATGGTTCACTTGCAACTTAAAATCCTCTACTAGGGTTACAAAAAAATTGTAGAGGCAGGCATCCAATAAATAACCATTACATTATTTATTGTTTTAATATTTCTTTTTTTACGGAATTTCTTTAAAATGATTCTTTGACGAAATTATTTTAACATTTCAACATTAGCAATATATAAGTAGCAATGACTATGCATTGATTTGGTATTGAGTTGTTTTAGCCAAAATGCTACAAGCCTACCATAAATCCATAATATTATATTTATATAGAATTCCATACGCTGCTTTATACCTCAACATTGTTTACATATCTGTGAAGGGGGGGTACTGTCCCAACAGTTTTAATTGAGAAGGCTGAAGAATATCTCCCTGCTGATATGAGCTCTCTAATCAAGTTTGTTAAGGTACTTTTTCAATTTCATCTTCTTCATATGCATCTGTGGTCGAACTTTGTGTTTAATGGTATGATTGGACAATCAGGATGACGATGGTGACTCAGTGTACACATTCCCTTGTTGGATACATTCAGATATTATGGACGATAACATTCTTACTCAGAGGTCCCTCACTGATGCCAAAAGCACTTGTGAGAGAGATCTGGAGAAACTGGATGCAATTAATATAATTGACTTCAGTGATCTGTCCATCGGTAAGCGGCCAGTTCACTTTGTTCCCTGGAAATCTGACATTGCTTTATTTGAACATTTAACAAAATAGTTTGCGTAATACTGGCATCTGAAACCGAAGATGGGATAACTATATATCTGTAAAAATGCTTAAATTGAGCTGCTCATATCTACCAGTCTGCACTGTGAAAACTTCTGTTAGATTGTAAATCAAAGTTTATATTTATTTGATCTTAATTTGATTGCGACCAAAAACTGTTTGTCGTAACAGGGGATCCTCTATGTGACTTGATTCCGCTGCACCTGGATGTTTTCCGTGGGGATATTGATCTTCTCAGGGAGTACCTAAGAAGCTACCAGCTTCCTTTCCTGAGAGGGAAATCAAACAATGATATCTACAAGTCGGTGCGAAATTCGAAGTTCAGCACTGCGTCATATCGCGCGATGTAAGTGCATACATGCATAAATAAATCAGAGCAGCCCACATTATCCGTGTTTTATCCTTCCCTGCGCTCTATCTCGGAATGATCAGTGATCCTTGTTGGTTTGTCAGTCGCTCGGTCTCCCAAGGGAGGGAGAAACATGTTTGGCTCTGATGCGCGGTGCTCTTACATTGCAGGTGCTACTGCATGCTGCACGAGGACAACGTGCTGGCAGCTATATTCGGGCTGTGGAAAGAGCTGCGAGCTGCAACGTCGTGGGAGGAGGTCGAGCACTTGGTCTGGGATGACCTTAACCGATACCAGCAATCGTCGCCTACACTCTCTAGCTAGCAGACTCGTCACGACTAACGCTCAGAAGAAATAATGCGTACTGCTCCGCTACTCCCTTCGACATGTTGCCCAGCTTCCGCTCGTTTAAGAGCAAAGAAACAATAAGGGGCAAAAAAATTTGTTTACTCGTGTGTGTAGCAGCTTTTTTCTTCTTTCATTTTCCTTTCTTTTGGGAGAGAGCAGCTTTGCCGTTGAATGGATCATGAAGCGTGCAGTTGTACCGCATAGTAGTGTGACACGTTGGGTATTTGTAAGGAATGCCACATTTTTTGTACACACCCAACACACAGCATAACTTGTTTGCATGAACTTTTTTATCTCCCAAGAGTCACATGAAACATGCTTATTTGTTGAACCGAGAATGTATCTGGTGAAACGAGCGAACTGATGCGCCGAGTGCACCAGCGACATATGGGCCATTGGATGCAAAAGACAGGGACCAGATCGGTTAGAAGATGGGTCTGCTGGTACATTTTCAAAACAGTCCTTGCAGCATAGGTAAATCAAGTAAATTGACCTCCGCCTGCACTCAAGGTCGTCTCCCTCTCCTTCCATCTCCTGTACCAGCACAGCCACCGCCGCGAGCTAGGGTTACGGCCCAGCGAGCTCAAGAACCAATCTCCCTCCCTCAAGATCTTCACTGAATCCAATCGCCGCTCTCTCCCTCTTTTGTACCAATGCGCCAGCCGCCAGGCGATTTTGGGTTAGTAAATTTCACTCAATCTCTCTCAATCCTGTACCAATCGAGCGACGTCTCACTCAAATATCTGCGTTTTTGAAATTTCTAGCAGCAGCCTACCACCGGAACATCTGAAGAGTGCCCTGATTTCGCCTTTGGCAGTGGTCGCTCGTTGTGAGCGCATCGGCGACTCAACCTACCACCGCCACCGCCGTCAGCAGCACTGACCATCTGCAGCAGCTCAAGGATCTTGGTATGTTTGCTTCTTCCTTTATCCATTTGTTAAGGGTATTTTTGCTATTACAATTTCGTCCACGCCTTTCCCCCATTCTGCTTAAACCAGTGGCAGAGAGATAAGCATGAGCAATGTTGTTCTAGTTGACTGAAAAGGCATACTTTTGTTGATTCAGAATTGGAATAGTGTGTTGTGGGTACCAAATTAACATACGAGCAGTATATTTGTACAATCTTCATGTCAATTACAAGGGATGTACTCCCTATTTTCATGCAGGTTAGTAACCCATGGCTTGCAAAATGTCGGTGTTCCTTATAATATATCTGCAAAACCTCATAGATTGAACGTTCCTATAATTGGTCACTAGCTATAAGTAGTAGCTGCCATTTTGTTTCTTGTATTGTACGACTGACTGATGGTTGTTCTAAAAGGACTGATCAGCATTGCACGTTCAGTACTTAACAAAAACTTCTTTATCAGACTACCGCCGAGCCAAAACAAATATGTATCTCCAATGTTGCATCACTTTTTCCTCTAGTAGTGAACTGTCCTTTATATTCTAAAAATATGATACTTTGGAATCCATGTTTTATATGTAGCAACCCCTTTATAGAGGATAATCCATCGTTATTTTCTATATCATGGTTTTATGGTTGTTCCAGAGCAGACTATTCGCTACTATTCAGATTCAGGGCCATCTTGCCCGCTCCAACAATATTTTTGCCTTTGATAAGCATGGAAAAAATGCAAGCATCGCCTTCCTTCGCATCTTCACCAGGCTTCAAACCGATTAGCTGGAGGCATGAACTAGGAGGTCAAAGAATCAGCCAATGCTGATGAATTATGGTTGGGTAATCTTCGTAGGA
>NW_021184663.1:0-1321 GCF_002162155.2 Triticum dicoccoides
AAAGTATGGACTTTGACAGACTTGCCCGATGATCGGCGAGCGATAGAAAACAAATGGATCTTTAAGAAGAAGACAGACGCGGATGGTAATGTCACCATCTATAAAGCTCGACTTGTCGCTAAGGGTTATCGACAGGTTCAAGGGATTGACTACGACGAGACATTCTCTCCCGTAGCGAAGCTAAAGTCCGTCCGAATCATGTTAGCAATTGCCGCATACTATGATTATGAGATATGGCAGATGGACGTCAAAACAGCATTCCTTAACGGGCATCTTAAGGAAGAACTGTATATGATGCAGCCGGAAGGTTTTGTCGATCCTAAGAACGCTAACAAAGTATGCAAGCTCCAGCGATCCATTTATGGGCTGGTGCAAGCATCTCGGAGTTGGAATATTCGCTTTGATGAGATGATCAAAGCGTTTGGGTTTATGCAGACTTATGGAGAAGCCTGTGTTTACAAGAAAGTGAGTGAGAGCTCTGTAGCATTTCTCATATTATATGTAGATGACATACTCTTGATGGGAAATAATATAGAATTTCTGGACAGCATTAAGGCCTACTTGAATAAGTGTTTTTCAATGAAGGACCTTGGAGAAGCTGCTTACATATTAGGCATCAAGATCTATAGAGATAGATCGAGACGCCTCATACGTCTTTCACAAAGCACATACCTTGATAAGATTTTGAAGAGGTTCAAAATGGATCAGTCCAAGAAGGGGTTCTTGCCTATGTTACAAGGTGTGAGATTGAGCTCGGCTCAGTCACCGACCACGACAAAAGATAAAGAAGAGATGAGTGTCATCCCCTATGCTTCAGCCATAGGATCTATTATGTATGCCATGCTGTGTACCAGACCTGATGTAAACCTTGCCGTGAGTTTGGTAGCTAGATACCAAAGTAATCCCGGCAAGGAACACTGGACAGCAGTCAAGAATATCCTGAAGTACCTGAAAAGGACAAAGGACATGTTTCTCGTTTATGGAGGAGACGAAGAGCTTGTCGTAAAGGGTTATGTCGACGCTAGCTTCGACTCAGATCCGGATGACTCTAAGTCACAAACCGGATACGTGTATATGTTGAATGGTGGAGCAGTAAGCTGGTGCAGCTGCAAGCAGAGCGTCGTGGCGGGATCTACGTGTGAAGCGGAGTACATGGCAGCCTCGGAGGCAGCGCATGAAGCGATTTGGGTGAAGGAGTTCATCACCGACCTAGGAGTCATACCCAATGCGTCGGGGCCAATCAAACTCTTCTGTGACAACACTGGAGCTATTGCCCTTGCCAAGGAGCCCAGGTTTCACAAGAAGACCAGGCACATCAAGC
>NW_021184664.1:0-1007 GCF_002162155.2 Triticum dicoccoides
CCTTGGCCTACATGGGCCAAGGGCACCAGCCCCAAGAGGCCCATGCGCCTAGGGAACCCTAGAGGGAAGAGTCCTCAAGGGGGAAGGCACCTCCGAGGTGCCTTGGGGAGGATGGACTCCTCCCCCCCTCTTGGCCGCACCCCTTTCTTGGAGTAAGGGGCAAGGCTGCGCCTTCCCCCTCTCCCTTGCCCATATATATAGTGGAGGGGATGGAGGGCATCCACACCTGAGCCCTTGGCGCCTCCCTCCCTCCCGTGACACCTCCTCCTCTCCCGTAGGTGCTTGGCGAAGCCCTGCTGGATTGCCACGCTCCTCCACCACCACCACGCCGTTGTGCTGCTGTTGGATGGAGTCTTCCTCAACCTCTCCCTCTCCCCTTGCTGGATCAAGGCGTGGGAGACATCGTCGGGCTGTACGTGTGTTGAACGCGGAGGTGCCGTCCGTTCGGCACTAGGATCATCGGTGATCTGAATCACGACGAGTACGACTCCATCAACCCCGTTCATTTGAACGCTTCCGCTTAGCGATCTACAAGGGTATGTAGATGCACTCTCTTTCTACTCGTTGCTGGTCTCTCCATAGATAGATCTTGGTGATACGTAGGAATTTTTTTGAATTTCTGCTACGTTCCCCAACAGTGGCATCATGAGCTAGGTCTATTGCGTAGATTCTTTGCACGAGTAGAACACAAAGTAGTTGTGGGCGTTGATGTTGTTCAATATGCTTACCGTTACTAGTCCAATCTTGTTTCGACGGTATTGTGGGATGAAGCGGCCCGGACCGACCTTACACGTACTCTTACGTGAGACAGGTTCCACCGATTGACATGCACTTGGTGCATAAGGTGGCTAGCGGGTGCCAGTCTCTCCCACTTTAGTCGGAACGGATTCGATGAAAAGGGTCCTTATGAAGGGTAAATAGCAATTGGCATATCACGTTGTGGTCTTGCGTAGGTAAGAAACGTTCTTGCTAGAAACCCATAGCAGCCACGTAAAACATGCAAACAA
>NW_021184665.1:0-938 GCF_002162155.2 Triticum dicoccoides
AACTCTAGTGTATAATTATTTGTACTAGGTGATAGAGCTAGTTCAACTCTAGTGTCAAATTATTTGTACTAGGTTATAGATCTAGTTCAAGTCTATTGTAAAACTATTTGAACTAGCCTGTAGAGCTAGGTCAACTCTAGAGTAAAATTATTTGAAGTACCTTGTAGATCTAGTTTAACTCTAGTGTAAAGTTATTTGAACTAGCATGTAGAGGTAGTTCGACTCTAGTGTAAAATTATTTGAACTAGCTTGTAGAGCTAGTTCAACTCCAGTGTAATATTATTTGTACTAGGTTATAGAGCTAGTTCAACTCTAGTGTAAAATTATTCAAACTAGCTTGTAGATCTAGTTCAACTCTAGTGTAAAATTATTTGTATTAGGTTATAGATCTAGTTCAACTCTAGTGTAAAATTATTTGTACTAGACTGTAGAGCTAGTTCAACTCTAGAGTAAGATTATTTGAACTTGCTTGTAGAGCTAGTTCAACTGTAGTGTAAAATTATTTGAACTAACTTGTAGAGCTAGTTCAACACAAGTGTAAAATTATTTGTACTAGGTTATGGAGCTAGTTCAACTCTAGTGTAAAATTATTTGTACTAGACTGTAGAGCTAGTTCAACTATTGCGTAAAATTATTTTAACTAGCTTGTAGAGCTAGTTAAACTCTAGTATAAAATTATTTGTACTAGGTTATAGAGCTAGTTCAACTCTAGTATAAAATTATTTGTACTAGGTTATAGAGCTTGTTCAACTCTAATGTATAATTATTTGTACTAGGTGATAGAGCTAGTTCAACTCTAGTGTAAAATTATTTGAACTAGGTTATAGGGCTAGTTCAACCCTAGTGTAAAATTATTTGAACTAGCTTGTAGAGCTAGTTCAACTATAGTGTAAAATTATTTGAACTAGCTTGTAGAGCTAGTTCAACTCTAGTGTAAT
>NW_021184665.1:6783-7550 GCF_002162155.2 Triticum dicoccoides
CCCACCCCACAGAACATTTTTTTTTAAAAAAGGAGAGAATTAAAATAAAATTATTAAATAAAAATAAAAATGATTAATAAAATTAATTATTAATTAATTAATTAACTAATGGATTAATTAAGTTAATTAATCCGGTTTAATTAATTTAATTAACTAGTTAAGTTAATTAAACTGTAATTAGATTAACCTAAACCCTAATTAACCTAATTAGAGGATGACAGGTGGGTCCCTCCTGGACCCACATGTCAGGGTTGACTCAGTCAACCCCTGTTGACTGCTGACGTCAGCATGACATCATGCTGACGTCATAAATACATTTTTTTCGAATTAATTAAATAATTAATTAAATTCCAGAAATTAATAAAATCTTTAAAAAATCATATCTTTTAATCCGTAACTCGGATTAAAATATTTTCAACATGAAAGTTGCTCAGAACGATGAGACGAATCCGGATACGCGGTCCGTTCGTCCGCCACACCCCCCTAACCTATCGAACTCGCAACTTTCCCCCTCCGGCTCCTCTACCCGAAAACATGGAACCCCGGGAATACTTTCCCGGATGTTTTCCCCCCTTCACCGGTATCACCTACTACCGCGTTAGGGCACACAGAACACCGCGTATTGCCTTGTTATATTTTGTGATGCTTTGTTTGCTCTGTATTCATTATTTCTTCCCCCTCTTCTCTCCGGTAGACTACGAGACCGACGCTGCTGCTGACCAGTTCGACTACGGAGTTGACGACCCCTCTCTCTTGCCAGAGCAACC
>NW_021184666.1:0-1359 GCF_002162155.2 Triticum dicoccoides
GTAGGTACCAAAGTAATCCAGGAGTGGATCACTGGACAGCGGTCAAGAACATCCTGAAATACCTGAAAAGGACTAAGGATATGTTTCTCGTATATGGAGGTGACAAAGAGCTAGTCGTAAATGGTTACGTCGATGCAAGCTTTGACACTGATCCGGACGATTCTAAATCGCAGACCGGATACGTGTTTTTATTAAACGGTGGAGCTGTAAGTTGGTGCAGTTCTAAACAAAGCGTCGTGGCGGGATCTACATGTGAAGCGGAGTACATAGCTGCTTCTGAAGCAGCAAATGAAGGAGTCTGGATGAAGGAGTTCATTTCCGATCTAGGTGTCATACCTAGTGCATCGGGACCAATGAAGATCTTTTGTGACAATACTGGTGCAATTGCCTTGGCAAAGGAATCCAGATTTCACAAGAGGACCAAGCACATCAAGAGACGCTTCAATTCCATTCGGGATCAAGTCCAAGTGGGAGACATAGAGATTTGCAAGATACATACGGATCTGAATGTTGCAGACCCGTTCACTAAGCCTCTCTCACGAGCAAAACATGATCAGCACCAAGACTCCATGGGTGTTAGAATCATTACTATGTAATCTAGATTATTGACTCTAGTGCAAGTGGGAGACTGAAGGAAATATGCCCTAGAGGCAATAATAAAGTTATTATTTATTTCCTCATTTCATGATAAATGTTTATTATTCATGCTAGAATTGTATTAACCGGAAACATGATACATGTGTGAATACATAGACAAACATATAGTCACTAGTATGCCTCTACTTGACTAGCTCATTAATCAAAGATGGTTATGTTTCCTAACCATTGACATGTGTTGTCATTTGATTAATGGGATCACATCATTAGGAGAATGAGGTGATTGACATGACCCATCCCGTTAGCTTAGAACTTGATCGTTTAGTATTCTGCTATTGCTTCCTTCATGACTTATACATGTTCCTGTAACTATGAGAATTGTGTAACTCCCGTTTACCGGAGGAACACTTTGGGTACTACCAAACGTCACAACGTAACTGGGTGATTATAAAGGAGTACTACAGGTGTCTCCGAAGGTACATGTTGAGTTAGCATAATTCGAGATTAGGTTTTGTCACTCCGATTGTCGGAGAGGTATCTCTGGGCCCTCTCGGCAATGCTCATCACCTAAGCCTTGCAAGCATGTAACTAATGAGTTAGTTATAAGATGAAGTATTACAGAACGAGTAAAGAGACTTGTCGATAACGAGATTGAACTAGGTATTGGATACCGACGATCGAATCTCGGACAAGTAACATACCGATGACAAAGGGAACAACGTATGTTGTTATGCGGTTTGACCGATAAAGATCTTCGTAGAA
>NW_021184667.1:0-521 GCF_002162155.2 Triticum dicoccoides
AATAATGAAGATTTAATAAATAAACCCATTTTGGTTTTGCCGGAGTTTTATTTGCGTTTTATTTGCCTTAGGGAAAAATGCGTGTTTTTTTTTTTAAAAAAAAATTTGCATTTAGGCCCCGAGTAAAGTTCATTTTTGTTCGACTCATTTTTAGGAGTCGAGGAAAGTTTACTGTATTAATTTTGGAGTTCGTTTAGATTTTTTTTTATTTTGTCGCTCTGCGCGCGAGACCGTTTTTAAAAAAAAAAAAGAAACTGCAGCGCCTTGGGCCAAAGGCCCAAGCTGCTAGCCGCCGGCCGGCCAAGGCCAAGGCCACCGCGCGCGCACGCACCAAGGGGGGCCAGGGAGCCACTCCTTTTTCCTTGTCCTAGTAGGACTCTTTTCCTACTTCGTTTATTCCGTATCTAATCCTAGATCTATTCCTAATCCTAATCTATTTCTTGCCCCCTACCCCAAGCAAAAACCCTCCCCTCCCCAATATAAATACCCAAGCACCCCCCCCCTCTAAACCATCAAACCAA
>NW_021184668.1:0-860 GCF_002162155.2 Triticum dicoccoides
GATGAACCTACGAACTATGAAGAAGCGATGGTGAGCCCAGATTCCGCAAAGTGGCTAGAAGCCATGAAATCTGAGATATGATCCATGTATGAGAACAAAGTGTAGACTTTGATTGACTTGCCCGATGATCGGTGAGTCATTAAGAATAAATGGATCTTCAAGAGGAAGACAGACGTTGATAGAAGTGTTACTATCTACAAAGCTAGACTTGTCGAAAAAGGTTTTTGACAAAGTTCAAGGTGTTGAATACGATGAGATTTTCTTGCTCGTATCGATGCTTAAAAGTCTGTCCGAATCATGTTAGCAATTGCCGCATTTTATGAAATCTGGCAAATGGATAAACAAAACTGCATTCCTTAATGGATTTATTAAAGAAGAGTTGTATATGATGCAACCAGAAGGTTTTGTCAATCCAAAGGAACTAACAAAGTGTGCAAGCTCCAGCGATCCATTTATGGACTGGTGTAAGCCTCTCAGAGTTGGAATAAACGTTTTGATAGTGTGATCAAAGCATTTGGTTTTATACAGACTTTTGGAGAAGCCTGTATTTACAAGAAAGTGAGTGGGAGCTCTGTAGCATTTCTGATATTATATGTGGATGACATATTATTGATTGGAAATGATATAGAATTTCTGGATAGCATAAAGGGATACTTGAATAAAAGTTTTTCAAGAAAAGACCTCAGTAAAAGCTACTTATATATTGAGAATCAAGATCTATTGAGATAGATCAAGACACTTGATAAGATTTTCAATGACTACATACCTTGGCAAGATTTTGAAATAGTTCAAAATGGAACAGTTAAAGAAAGAGTTCTTGCCTGTGTTGCAAAGGTATGAAATTGAGTAAGACTCAAATC
>NW_021184669.1:0-1270 GCF_002162155.2 Triticum dicoccoides
AGTGCTTCATATTCTGCTTCATTGTTGGAGGAATCAAAGTGGATCTGGAGCACATATCTGAGCTTATCTCCTCGGGGAGAAACTAAAACTACCGCAGCACCAGAATCATTTAACATCTTAGAGCCATCAAAGAACATGGTCCAATGCTCGAGTGAACTTGAGTCGGCTGCTGCTGTTCAATCCACTCGGCAAGGAAATCTGCTATAGCCTGGGACTTAATGGCTTTCTTTGCCTCAAATTTGATATCAAGGGGAAGGAGTTCAATCGCCCATTTAGCCACTCGACCAGTTGCATCTCTGTTGTGCAGAATCTCTGACAATGGTGCGTCGCTAACGACTGTAATGTCATGATCAGAGAAATAATGGGCAACCTTCTTCATGGTCATGTAGATCCCATATACGAGCTTCTGATAATGAGGATATCTTTGCTTCGATGGGGTCAAAACTTCAGAGAGATAATATACTTGGCGCTGAACTTTGAAGGTTTTCCCTTCTTCTTCCCGCTCGACCGTAAGTACTGTACTGACGACTTGTCCTGTGGCTGCAATATAAAGCAACAGAGGCTCTTTGCTAATTGGAGCAGCAAGCACCGACTGGGTGGAGAGCAGAGTTTTTAACTCGGCAAATGCTGCATCAGCTTCTGGAGTCCACTCGAACTTGTTGCCTTCTTCATCAGTCGGTAAAGGGGCAACGCCTTTTCACCGAGGCGAGAGATGAATCGACTTAACGCGGCCAAGCATCCAGTAAGCTTCTGGACATCGTGCACATGCACGGGGCATTTCATTCGGAGTATGGTGCCAACTTTTTCTGGGTTAGCATCGATTCCTCGTTCGAAAACGAGAAAACCGAGTAACTTCCCGCCAGGTACTCCGAATGTGCACTTTGAAGGATTGAGCTTGATATCATACCTCCTGAGATTGGCAAATGTTTCAGCTAAGTCAGTCAACAGGTCGGAACCCTTTCGCGACTTGACCACGATATCATCCATGTATGCTTCCACATTCCGACTGATTTGAGTGAGTAAACACTTTTGAATCATTCTCATGAACGTGGCTCCGGCATTCTTGAGGCCGAATGGCATGGTGATATAGCAGAAGCACCCGAATGGGGTGATGAAAGTTGTTTTGATTTCGTCGGGCCCATACAGACGGATCTGATGATACCCGGAATAAGCATCTAGAAAAGACAATCTCTCGCACCCTGCGGTCGAGTCGACAATTTGGTCGATGCGAGGGAGAGGAAAATGATCTTTCGGGTAGGCCTGATTGATA
>NW_021184670.1:0-835 GCF_002162155.2 Triticum dicoccoides
ATGGGCATAACTTTTGCATACGAACTCGGATTAAAAAGTTTTATATATGAAAAATCATCTACTCGAAAAGTTACATCCGAATTTAACTGGGGGAACCCCGTTAAACATTTTCAAAATCCCCAAAAACCTAACACAAAAAAAGTTACGGGGCTTTCAAGATCTAGAGGCAAAAAATTCAAAAAAAAGGTTTGGGATACTTCGTACGTATGCATGACCGATTTGGGATGATTCCAAGGGAAACAAAACAAACCTTTCTCAAATTCATGGCAGCAACTTACACCTAATGCACGTGAACTTGGAGAAAGTCACTTCTTTCATCCAAGCATAAGCTTCATGAACGGAACACGAAGGCATTGCTTACAAGGTTGTCAACACTAGGTTGATGTTCAGCATGAATCATGGGGGAGACAAAAATGCTGCTGATGGGCTCAACAACAACTCATCAGAATTTTCCATATTACTGGACTTCCACCATCAGGTGAACACGGTGATAGCAATGGTCAGACCAAAAGATGTAATGGTGTATGCTCGAGGGATCAACCACGAGTAAGACAACATTACGAAAATCGTTGGTTCTGATTTGACTTGACGATTGCCCATACTCAAGTCAAAGTCTTGACAAGGCAATAGATCCAACAACTGATCACGAGGACCAATCAATGGAGATATCATCTTTCTTCAACACACACACGCACAAAAGATATCCCTTAACATGAACTAAGTCAGACAAGCTTTTATCTTCCAACTCTCCAAGTTGTTGTTTAGCTTAACCAACTAGCTCAGGGTATCCGACACAGATTCTTGGAGAAAGGGTGGCTTACAAGAAACCCCCCCC
>NW_021184671.1:0-1528 GCF_002162155.2 Triticum dicoccoides
ACGTGTTGATCTTCCGAGGCCGGGCATGACCCAGGAAAGTGTGTCCGGCCAAATGGGATCGAGCGTGTTGGGTTATGTGGTGCACCCCTGCAGGGAAGTTAATCTATTCGAATAGCCGTGATCTTCGGTAACAGGACGACTTGGAGTTGTACCTTGACCTTATGACAACTAGAACCGGATACTTAATAAAACACACCCTTCCAAGTGCCAGATATAACCGGTGGTCGCTCTACCTCAGGGATATGAGGAGGGGATCGCCGGGTAGGATTATGCTATGAGATGCTACTTGGAGATGCTACTTGGAGGACTTCAATCTACTCTCTTCTACTTGATGCAAGACGGTGGCGGCGAGAAGCGTAGTCTTCGACATGATTAGTTATCCCCCTCTTATTCTGGCATTCTGCAGTTCAGTCCACTGATATGGCCTCCTTACACATATACCCATGCATATGTAGTGTAGTTCCTTGCTTGCGAGTACTTTGGATGAGTACTCACGGTTGCTTTCTCCCCCCCTTTTTTCCCCTTTCCTTTCTTTCTGGTTGTCGCAACCAGATGCTGGAGTCCAGGAGCCAGACGCCACCGTCGACGACGACCCCTACTACACCGGAGGTGCCTACTACTACGTGCTGCCCGCTGACGACGACCTGGAGTAGTTAGGAGGATCCCAGGCAGGAGGCCTGCGCCTCTTTCGATCTGTATCCCAGTTTGTGCTGGCCTTCTTAAGGCAACTTGTTTAACTTATGTCTGTACTCAGATATTGTTGCTTCCGTTGACTCATCTATGATTGAGCACTTGTATTCGAGCCCTCGAGGCCCCTGGCTTGTATTATGATGCTTGTATGACTTATTTATGTTTTAGAGTTGTGTTGTGATATCTTCCCGTGAGTCCCTGATCCTGATCGTACACGTTTGCGTGCATGATTAGTGTACGATTGAATCGGGGGCGTCACAAGTTGGTATCAGAGCCGACTGCCTGTAGGAATCCCCTTCCACACTCCTTGGCCGAAGTCGAGTCTAGACTTTACAAAACTTTTACTAACTTGGCTGTGTGGCCCATGGGCCCACGTCGTCATTGGGTGGTATTAGGATCTTTTACTCCTCGATCTTTACTCTGGGACTCTGAGCTCTCTTCTATTCGGGTTAAATGATTTTGCTAAAAACAAAACTAACTATAGGTTCTCGCAAGTACTTTCTCCCGGAGAGCCATTTGTTACCGATGACCGCCTGCTGCACCAGAAGATTTCGAAGATACTCTCCGATTTTCTCTCGAGACCTTGTGCCCGTTGCTTTTGCAATTCTCGACCACCGATAAACCCTTATGGATAACTACTTACACTTGCCATTCATACGATCCTCCCCCATTGATCTTGTTATTACAAGATACCCCGAAGTTTTCTCTATTGTTCCGAGAATACGTTGTGCCTACTGCCTAGCAGTTCTTTGCCACACGAATACCCCTTCAAATAAATCCTCGCACTTGTCGAGTATCCGCTCACCCCCAGTTGTTCATGTGTTTCACAAAAGTCTTC
>NW_021184672.1:0-1177 GCF_002162155.2 Triticum dicoccoides
CGAAAGTAGAAATCAAGAAGGAGCATCAATTGTTGATGGTTGGTGAAACCACTAGTTTCAAGAAGGGCAAGGGAACAAAGCGATACTTCATGAAACGGCAAATCAGCTGCTGCACCAATGAAGAAACCCGAGGTTGAACCCAAACCCGAGACTAAGTGCTTCTGTAATAAGGGGAACAACCACTGGAGCAGCATTACCCTAGATACTTGGTAGATGAGAAGGCTGGCAAGGTCGATAGAAGTATATTGGATATACATTATGTTAATGTGTACTTTACTAGTACTCCTAGTAGCACCAGGGTATTGGATGCTGGTTCGGTTGCTAAGTGTTAGTAACTCGAAATAAAAGCTACGGAATAAAACGGAGACTAGCTAAAGGTGAGCTGACGATATGTGTTGGAAGTGTTTCCAAGTTTGATATGATCAAGCATCGCACGCTCCCTCTACCACCGAGATTGGTGTTTGCGTTGAGCATAGACATGATTGGATTATGTCTATCGCAATACGGTTATTCATTTAAGGAGAATAATGGTTACTCTATTTATTTGAATAATACCTTCAATGGTCTTACACCTAAAATGAATGGTTTATTGAATCTCGATCGTAGTGATACACATTTTCATTCCAAAAGATATAAGATAGTAATGATAGTACCACTTACTTGTGGAACTGCCATGTAAGTCATAATGGTATAAAACGCATGAAGAAGCTCCATGTTGATGGATCTTTGGACTCACTCGTTTTGAAAAGTTTGAGACATGCGAACCATGTCTATTGGTGTATATGCATGAAGAAACTCCATGCAAATGGATCGTTCGGACTCACTTGATTTTGAATCACTTGAGATATGCAAATCATACCACATGGGCAAGATGACTGAAAAGCCTCGGTTTCAGTAAGATGGAACAAGATAGCAACTTGTTGGAAGTAACACATTTTGATGTGTCCAATCCAATGAGTGCTGAGGCATGCAGTGAATATCGTTATGATCTCACTTCACAGATGATTCGAGTAGATGTTGAGAATATTTACTTGATGAAACACAAGTCTGAATTATTGAATGGTTCAAGTAATTTCAGAGTGAAGTAGAAGATCATTGTGACAAGAGGATATAATGTCTATGATATGATCATAGAGATAAATACCTGAGTTACGAGTTTTGGCACACAATTAAGACA
>NW_021184673.1:0-1451 GCF_002162155.2 Triticum dicoccoides
CTTCATCCCACAATACCGTCGAAACAAGATTGGACTAGTAACGGTAAGCATATTGAACAACATCAACGCCCACAACTACTTTGTGTTCTACTCGTGCAAAGAATCTACGCAATAGACCTAGCTCATGATGCCACTGTTGGGGAACGTAGCAGAAATTCAAAATTTTCCTACGTGTCACCAAGATCTATCTATGGAGAGACCAGCAACGAGTAGAAAGAGAGTGCATCTACATACCCTTGTAGATCGCTAAGCGGAAGCGTTCAAGTGAACGGGGTTGATGGAGTCGTACTCGTCGTGATTCAAATCACCGATGATCCTAGTGCCGAACGGACGGCACCTCCGCGTTCAACACACGTACAGCCCGGTGACGTCTCCCACGCCTTGATCCAGCAAGGAGAGAGGGAGAGGTTGAGGAAGACTCCATCCAACAGCAGCACAACAGCGTGGTGGTAGTGGAGGAGCGTGGCAATCCAGCAGGGCTTCGCCAAGCACCATGGGAGAGGAGTAGGAAGAGAGGTAGGGCTGTGCCAGAACTTCGTGTATAGCTCCCATGCGCCTCCCCACTATATATAGGGGTGGAGGGGCTGGTTTCTTGCCCTCCAAGTCCATTGGAGCGTTGGCCAAGGTGGGAGGAAAGAAATCTCATTATTTCCTTCCCCACCGATTGTTATCCCCCCTTTTTAGGGATCTTGATCTTATCCCTTCGGGATATGATCTTATTCCTTCTAAGGGGGGATCTTGGTGCGCCTTGACCAGGGGTGTGGGGCCTTGCCCCCACTACCCACGTCCATGTGGGTCCCCCCATGCAGGTGGGCCCCACTCCGGAACCTTCTAGAACCTTCCCGGTACAATACCAAAAATCCCTAACATTTTCCGGTGGCCAAAATAGGACTTCCCATATATAAATCTTTACCTCCAGACCATTCCAGAACTCCTCGTGACGTCCGGGATCTCATCCGGGACTCCGAAAAACATTCGGTAACCGCATACAAACTTCCTTTATAACCCTAGCGTCATCGAACCTTAAGTGTGTAGACCCTACGGGTTCGGGAGACATGTAGACATGACCGAGACGTTCTCCGGTCAATAACCAACAGCGGGATCTGGATACCCATGATGGCTCCCACATGTTCCACGATGATCTCATCGGATGAACCACGATGTCAAGGACTTAATCAATCCCGTATTCAATTCCCTTTGTCTATCGGTATGTTACTTGCCCGAGATTCGATCGTCGGTATCCAATACCTTGTTCAATCTCGTTACCGGCAAGTCACTTTACTCGTTCCGTAACACATCATCCCGTGATCAACTCCTTGGTCACATTGCGCATATGATGATGTCCTACCGAGTGGGCCCAGAGATACCTCTCCGTTTACACGGAGTGACAAATCCCAGTCTCGATCCGCATAAAACAATAGATACTTTCGGAGATACCTGTAGTGCACCTT
>NW_021184674.1:0-1980 GCF_002162155.2 Triticum dicoccoides
TTCGCGACGTGGAGGTAGTCGTCGTTGTTGTTGTTGGAGAGGTGCGTTAGGTGCAGCGGGTGATGGTGGTGGAAGACGCGCGAGCAATTCATTAAACTTGTTATCGAGCTTTGTTTCGAACGTCTTCTCAAGGCCAGTGATCTTCTCCATGGCCTCTTCAAAATTGTTCAGCACATCTTGCACCTGTTCAGTCATCATTTGCTGAAACTTATCATGAAGCTCCTTGTTCGATAAATTCTCCCAGTCAATCTCGTCGGCTTGTGATCCTGGCATGGTTAGCAGCAATAGAAACACACAAGAATATGATCCTACAGACTACGAACAAGTGGTGGTGGTGGGTGTCACAAATCCGTCAAGCAAATCTCAAATTCTTACCAGTTCTTACCCAGCAGCAGGCGGTGATCGGCAACCGTTGTAGTCAAAAACTCTCAAAGCTTGGATAGAGAGATTACTAGGGAGAGTCAAACGCACGACGTAGATGTATGTGGAGCTGGGAAGGCTTATAATATGGTAGCAAAAAGGGTCAGCAATAATCAATTCAGAGATGCAAAGTTGAATAAACGCTCGACGACGGTACTGTGCTGGTCCTAGGCTAGACTGTGCTAGAGACGCGAGCCTAGAACACTAACAAAATCACGGCGCGGCACGTAAACAAGGGAAAAGCACACTCTGAAATTTTTTTTCGCTCTTTTTTCTTTTTTCGTTTTTTTGCGCTGCTTTTTTCTTTTTTTTTGCGAAAAATCACTATAATGGCGAGTGTCTCAAAACTCTTCCTAGCTCAAACTGACAGGATGGGCACGAAATTTTTTCGACCAATTTTTTTTTCGACTGCCCTGACCCAAAAACTAGAAACGGGTCAAAAAAACTTCCTCTAATGGTACCTGTCTCAAAACACTCAGAAACACCTAAAAATAGGATAGCCATAAATTTTTTTCGAAAATGCGTTTTCGAAAAATTTTGGGCCTAAACCTACTCCGGCAAGGAAACACGAATCGGAATCTAGATGGATCTCGAAAACATACCTAATATGACAAGAACTCGGATTGGTGGTGGATATATGGTGGTAGATGGCAGCGGTGGTAGTATATGACAGCGGTGTTGGTATATGGATACGGATTCGAAGCGGTGGCGGATAAGCGGTGGTGGTAGATGGCAGGGGCGATGATGATGGTGCGGCGGCGGCGTGACAACTTATGACCAGAACTCGAAACTCTAAAAGACTAGACTCTAAGACCAGCAACTAGACACGACGATGCAACCGCAAATTCAACAAAGCAAAACCCTAAAAAGATTATGCAAAGGCTCAGATTGGTTCGGATATGATGAACTAACCCTAATTTTTTTTGTGTGGCTTTTTCGTGGACTGTAGGTATGAAGAACAGACTCGATCTAAACTACGAAAAACTGTAAAATCTCACCGAGCAACCTGGAAATCTGATACCACTTGATAGAGGCGGGGGTGTCCCGTCTTTCGATGAGATGACGGATATCGCTTTGGTGGAAGTCGACTTTGACGATCCGACTACGAACGTGCGAGGACGTCGCGCCTTAGCAATCGCTAAACCAACTCCGAGAGGTTATTGACCACGCCGGAGCACGATCAACCTGACCACGAGGGTCTGTTTCCTGCGAGCAAACGAAGAACAAGCAAGAAACTAAGATTGCAATCTGGATATTGCGAATATAAGATGAAAGCTTTATTGATCAAGGTGGGGTTCTGTGACGCCTTTGTCTGGTCGTTGAACACAAACGAAGTACGCGAAGTTGCAGCTATGGCGAACTTTTAATCTAAACAAAACCCAAAGTCTAAACGATGCCCTAAGGGCTGTATATATGGAGGAAGAGGGGGGAATTTCGTGGCCCTTGGTGGAGGGATCCGAAATCAACCCTATCTCTTGTTTCCCCACACATACGGACTCTAAAAATAGCCTATACTTATGTATTTCGAAATTACATGGGCCTGGCCCAATAATAAGGTGA
>NW_021184675.1:0-1184 GCF_002162155.2 Triticum dicoccoides
GGCTGAAACTCCATAACCACAAGTATTGCGTGAGTGTTAGCAATTGTAGAAGACTACATGATAGTTGAGTATGTGGATTTGCTGAAAGGCTCTATTGTTGACTCTTTCTGATGTTACGATAAATTGCAATTGCTTCAATGACTGAGATTATAGTTTGTTAGTTCTCAATAAAGTTTTTGAACCATACTTGACATTGTGAATTGATTGTTACTTGAGTATAAGAAATTATATGATAAAATCTATATATGTTGTTGTTACAAGAATGATCATGATGCCCTCATGTCCGTATTTTATTTTTATCAACACCTCTATCTCTAAACATGTGGACATATTTTTCGATATCGGCTTCCACTTGAGGACAAGCGGGGTCTAAGCTTGGGGGAGTTGATACGTCCATTTTGCATCATGCTTTTATATCAATATTTATTGCATTATGGGCTGTTATTACACATTATATCTCAATACTTATAGCTATTCTCTCTTATTTTACAAGGTTTACCATGAAGAGGGGGAATGCGGGCAGCTGGAATTCTGGCTGGAAAAGGAGCAAACATTGGAAACCTATTCTGCACTGCTCCAAAAATCCTGAAACTCCACGAAACATGTTTTTGGAATTAATAAGAATTATTGAGCGGAAAAAATACATCAGGGGGCCCACACCCTAGCCAGGAGGGTGGGGGCGCGCCCACCCCTACTAGGCGTGCCCCCCTATCTCCTGGGCCTCCTGGTGGCCCCTCGGTGTCCATCTTCTGCTATATGAAGGCTTTTACCCTAGAAAAAATCATGGGCAAGCTTACGGGACAAAACTCCGCCGCCACGAGGCGGAACCGATCTAGGGCTCCGGCGGAGCTGTTCTGCCGGGGACACTTCCCTCCGGGAGGGGGAAATCATCACCAACGGTCCTCTCATCGAGAGGGGGTCAATCTCCATCAACATCTTCACCAGCACCATCTCCTCTCAAAACCCTAGTTCATCTCTTGTATCCAATCTTGTATCAAAACCACAAATTGGTACCTGTGGGTTGCTAGTAGTGTTGATTACTCCTTGTAGTTGATGCTAATTGGTTTACTTGGTGGAAGATCATATGTTCAGATCCTTAATGCATATTATTACTCCTCTGATTATGAGCATGAATATGCTTTGTGAGTAGTTACGTTTGTTCCTGAGGACATGGGTGAAGTCTT
>NW_021184676.1:0-1309 GCF_002162155.2 Triticum dicoccoides
TGTAGTCTTAGAAACGTGTGTTTATCCCTTTTTCACTCGGAAGTGAATTATATTTGACATTTAGTCGATTGGTTCTTCACAGAACTCCTGTGATCTTGTGGCTCGCTACTCAGAGCTGGAACAAAAACATACTCAAGTCGAGCTGAGCTTGAGGCTGGTTCAGGAGAAGCTGACAAAGGCAAAGGAGGAGACCGAAGGTATGTTTGGTGAGACCCTGACGACTGCTTTTCCCCTTGCTTGTTTCAGCATCTGATCTTGCTGTAACTTGCAGGTAAGGTAAGGGAGGCCCAGCAGAAGAAAGACCTTGAGCTAGCTGAGAAGATCAAGCTTGCTGACGAGAAGTTAGCTTCAGTTACCAAGCTCGTACAAGACAATACCAATCTGAAAGCTGCTCTTGGGATTGCCAACAAGGAGGTTAGTCGACTGAAAACTGACAAAGCTGCCCTGACCGACCAAGTCAGCAAATTGACTGAGAAGAAAACTGAACTGGAGGCCTTCCTGAGTGGCCTTGCCAAAAAGTTGTTCCTTATGCTTGAAGGTAGACCTCCATGTTTGGCAAATATTTCCAATTGTGGCTTTTTCCATTCGACTATCTCCTTGACTTAGTGATCATCCTTGCAGAATTTTGTCAAAACTTTGAAGAAGAAACCAGCCGACTGGAGCCAAACCTTAACCCCGTCAATTCTCCGGTGAACGACGAAGTTGCCATGGATGTTTTCCGACTGGAGTCTCGTGTTGCAGCTGTCGTGGACTATCTCGCAAGGCTGAAGGCCGCCACATCCCGCATCGACTCGACGCTCTGGCCTGAGGAGACACTTCAGAATGACCTTGAGTCGCTGATGGCCCGCTTGAACACGATCCCCGGTCGAGTGCAGGAGTGGAAGAAGTCCTCGGCTCGGTGTGGTGCAGATGTCGCTCTGTGTCTGGCCCGAGTCCACTGCAAAGATGCGCGAGAAGAGAAGCTGGCGGCCCTTCGGGTGGCCAATACCAAGAAGCACGACTTCAGATCCTTTATGGAAACTTTCCTTGCAGCTGCCACTCGGATCGCCGACGGGATTGACCTTGATGAATTTGTTGCACCTTCCAGCCCTCCACAGGAGGGGTAAAAAACTTCTTCTGGCTCGACGCTTTAAATTTGCCTCGGTATGCCGAGTGAAATTGTAACCGACAAACCTTAACAGGCTTGACGCCTGAGCACTTTCGGTTCCTTTGGATTTGGTGCTTGAATACGATTGCCTTCGGCTCGGAATGTCTTTTGCAGGTTCAAAGCAAGGTGCCTGTGCTGCAATCGATTTATTCTTTAGTCCAC
>NW_021184677.1:0-1160 GCF_002162155.2 Triticum dicoccoides
CTTTATGCTTAGAGAGCCAGTCCATCCCGAGAATAAGATCGATATCCGAGTTGCCAAGAACCGTAGGAGAAGCCAAGAACTTGTAGTCACCCAGAGTGATAGAAACATCCGGAACGATGGAGTTAGCCTGCATGCGCTTACCGGGAGAGACAACTGCTAAAGGACTAGGCAAAACTTGTGAAACCAATTCATGCCTATTTGTAAACGGTCTCGAGATGAAGCAATGCGATGCACCAGTGTCAAAAAGAACTTTTGCAGGAGTATCATTAACAGGAAGGTTACCCATGATCACATCTGACGAGACCTCTGCCTGAGCTGCATTCATCAAATTGACCTTGGCGTGCTTGGGGTTATGCTTGACCACAGCTGTACTTGCCGATCTAACGGGAGGAGGAGGAGGAAGATGCCTCTGGTTGGTACACTTGTTGGCATAGTGACCCTTCTGTTGGCACTTGTTGCACGTGACCTCTGAAAGCGGACGGTGATACGGAGCACTCGGTCTTGGAGGTTGCGACAAAGACTTGTTCTGAAAACCTGGGTTGGGTGGGTGGGAGAAACCACTGCCACCTTTGCTCTTCTGCTGAAACGGCTGACGGAACGGAGGAGGAGGAAGCCAATACTTCTGCTGCTTGGCCACTTGAGTAGAGGAAGAAGGAGTAACATCGCTGGCACGCTTCCTGGAAGCATCACACCTCAACTGAGCAGCCTCTTGTTTTAGTGCCATGTTGTAGAACTCATCGTATCTCAATGGCTCAAAGAGGACAAGAGCGAGCTGAATTTCCTCACGAAGACCACCCCTGAACTGATAGATCATGCTCTTCTCATCAGGAACATCCTGCTTGGCAAAACGGGCGAGCTTCTGGAACAACTTGTTGTAGTCATAGACAGACAAAGAGCCTTGCTTCAGATTGCGGAATTCCTGACGCTTACTCTCAACCACACTTTGAGGGATGTGATGAGCGCGGAAATCTTGACGGAAATCGTCCCAAGTGATAACACGTCCACCTCTGGAATCCTTGTACTGCTGGAACCACTCTGCAGCCTGATCTTTGAGCTGGAAAGAAGCGAACTTGACGAAATCTTCAGGCCTGACGTTGCTGCATTCAAAATGCTTGCCCAGATCCACTAGCCAATCGTCAGCATCGGTAGCCTCAACACAA
>NW_021184678.1:0-945 GCF_002162155.2 Triticum dicoccoides
GGAGTTGTGAAGGAACGTTCTGTGCGCGTCATAATAGACGGAGGGAGCTGCAACAACTTGGCTAGCATGGAGATGGTGGAGAAGCTTTCTCTCACCACAAGACCACATCCACATCCTTACTACATCCAATGGTTCAACAACAGCGGCAAGGTTAAGGTAACACGTACTGTTCGTGTGCATTTTAGTATCTCTACATATGCTGATTATGTTGATTGTGATGTGGTACCTATGCAAGCATGTTCCTTATTACTTGGTAGACCATGGCAATTTGATAAAAATTCTGTACACCATGGTAGAAACAATCACTATACTCTTGTTCATAAGGATAAAAATATTACTTTGCTTCCTATGACTCCTGATTCCATTTTGAAAGATGATATTAATAGAGCTAATAAAGCACAACATGAGAAGAATAAGAGTGAAAATCAGATTGTGGCAAAAGAATTGGAGCAACAAATGAAGCCTAACAATAAACCATCTAGTGTTGCTTCTGAAATTAAATTGAAAAGTGCATGTTTATTTGCCACCAAATCTGACATTGATGAGCTAGATTTCAGCAAATCTGTTTGCTATGCTTTTGTGTGCAAAGAGGCATTATTTTCATTCGAGGACGTGCCTTCCTCTTTGCCTCCTGCTGTCACTAACATTTTGCAGGAGTTCGCTGACGTTTTTCCACAAGACGTGCCACCGGGATTACCGCCTATTCGAGGGATTGAGCATCAGATTGACTTAATTCCCGGTGCTTCACTACCAAACCGTGCACCATACCGTACCAATCCAGAGGAGACGAAGGAGATTATGCGTCAAGTACAAGAGCTTCTCGACAAAGGTTATATACGCGAATCCCTTAGTCCTTGTGCTGTTCCTATTATTCTAGTGCCGAAAAAGGATGGTACATCACGTATGTGTGTTGATTGTAGAGGCATTAATAATATTACTATTCGT
>NW_021184679.1:0-1476 GCF_002162155.2 Triticum dicoccoides
CTCTCTCACTCGCCGAGCGCAGCCGCAGCCGCGCCACCGTAACGCCGCGGCCACCGTCTCCCCCTCGACCCCTCGCTGTGCTTGCGAGCTCCGCCTCGACCACTTCTTCCTCCTCGCCGAGAAGCGCACCGCGGGAGCCCCTGCAACGTCGCCACCGCCGGCTTCTTCAACCTCGGGACCGCCGGCCATCTTCGTCAATTCGTCGGCTCGGGTGCCTCCCCGAGCTCCCCGAGGCCACCGTCGCAACCCCTGTGAGCTACTCTTCCATTCCCCCTCCTCCTCGCGCTCGTTCCCGTACCCTAGCCGCCTTTCCGCCGGACCCGAGAGCTCGCCGCCGCCGTGCCTCGTCACCACCGTGGCTGGAGCCGTTGCAGCTCGAAGCCGAGCACACCACCGCACTCAACACGTCTCCAGGAGCCCGTAGCCGCCACTAGCTTCCCCTCCCGTGCCCCCGAACGCCAACCCCGACCTTGCCCGTGCTCCGGCCGCCGCAAAAGAGCTCGCCGCCGGCAGCTCCGGCCACCCCAGCCTACGCCACCGCCACCGTTGGATGCGCCACTCCACCCTCTCCCCGTAGCTGCTCCCTGCGCGCCAAAAGAGCCCCTGTAGTTGGTTTCCGACGCGCACCACCGCGTCTGGCCTCGCCGGCGTCAAGCCGCCGGTGGGTCTGACCACGTTGACCACGGCGGGACCCCCCCCCTTTTTCTGGGTCAATGACAGGTGGGGCCAGCCCCCCTGTTAATTAGTTTAGTTATTTTATTTTAACTACCCCCTCTTCTGACACTGACAGGTGGGCCCCCGCCATCAGGTGATTAGCTTAAGCTAATCACCACCTAATCTAACCCCAGAGCCACTGACATGTGGGCCCTAGTGCCCTAATCCTTAATTAAACTAAAATAAACCCCCCTGTTTAACCTGTGACGCTGACATATGGGTCCCACAGGTCAGGTTTGACCTGGAGGCGCCCTGTTGACCTGCTGACGTCAAGGTGATGTCATGCTGACGCATTAAATGATTTTTTGGATTTAAAATAAATCAGAAAATTCCAGAAAATTGTTTAAACTTCAATAAATCATAGAAATTCAACCGTAACTCCAAATTAAATAATTTATATATGAAAAATTATCAGAAAAATTCAAGGAATCCATCTGTACCATTTTCATGCATGTCAGAACAACTTATAGATGCTGTTTAACACAAATCATACTAATGGCATTTAAATATCCACATATGGAGTTTGAATTTGAATCTTGGATTCAAACCAACTTCATTTAATCTGGTTTTAGGTGCATTAGCCCAAAACACATTCATATTGCCATGTCATAGCATGCATCATATTGTGCATTGCATTGATTGTGTTTCTTCTGTGTTTGCCGGTGTTGTTCCCCCTCGGTAGACGTTGTATCGACGATGTGATCGTTGACACTGATGAAGACTCAATGCTATCTTCAGAAGTGCCAGGCAAGCAAAACCCCC
>NW_021184680.1:0-579 GCF_002162155.2 Triticum dicoccoides
CCCCCCCCCCTCACGGACGACGATGACACGGTAGTAGACATTCTGCGATAACGATGCGGCATCAATATTAGTAAATACTCGGAGCACGATAAAATCATGAGTTTTTTTGCACGACGTGGGCACATGTGCTATAGGAACGATGGTATTTTTTTCATAATTTTTGGTGATGGAGAAGTATCCGAAAAATTCCCTCTACACGGATTGCCCTTCGCGTGTCTACGGCTGTGGCCGGCGGCCTCCGGGGGCTAGCATGCCGCCAAATATTGCGTAGGCGGCCTCTCACAAGTCTGGAAGTGTTGTGGCGGTTGCAAACACCCGGCACGCGTGTCCGCGGTGTGCCCCCCTCACGGACGGTGCCGCCGCCGGCACCTAGAGGGGGGAAACGGACGCGTCGGGTCTACACGGAGGGGATCTTGCTGTGGGTCTGGCCCGGATGTTGCTCCAAAGTGTTCCTATGGGCTGACTTAACACAACCGGGTTTGGAGGTCCACTGGTCAAAGCCCGTCCGTGCAAAGTCAAAGGGCTAGACCTTTGGTCAAACGCTACAGGGTTAGGCGGGACGGGTGCACTGGGGGGGGG
>NW_021184681.1:0-860 GCF_002162155.2 Triticum dicoccoides
TAAGTGTTGATGACCGAAACGTAAACGCACCCCAGGGTTCGTTAATCGTGGAAATCACTCCGGGACCCCAAAACAGTGAGTAATAGTCCACGAAACGTGCCAGAATCGGCCAAAACTATGAGTGTTGATGACCGACACGTAAGCGCACCTTGGGGTTCAACAACTATGAAACCGGTTTGGGGCCCCAAAACGGTGAGTAGTAGTCCATGAAACGGGTCAGAATCAGCCAAAACCGCGAGTGTTGATGACCGAATTGTAAACGCACCCCAGGGTTCGTTAATCGTGGAAACCTCTCCGGGACCCCAAAACAGTGAGTAATAGTCCATGAAATGGGCCAGAATCGGCCAAATCTGTGAGTGTTGATGACCAACACATAAGCGTGCCTTGGGGTTCAACAACTGTAGAAATTCGTTTGGGGCCCAAAAACGGTGAGTAATAGTCCACAAAACGGGTCAGAATTGGCCAAAACCGCTAGTGTTGATGACCAAAACATGTACGCACACCAGGATTCGTTAATCGTGGAAATCACTCTGGGACCCCGAAACAGTGAGTAATAGTCCAGGAAACGGCTCAGAATCTGCCAAAACAGCGAGTGTTGATGACCGAAACATAATCGCACCCCAGGGTTCATTAATCGTGTAAATCACTTCGGGACCCCAAAACAGTGAGTAATAGTCCAGGAAACGGGCCAGAATCGGCCAAAACTGTGAGTGTTGATGACCAACACGTAGGCGCACCTTGGGGTTCAACAACTATGGAAATCGCTTTGCGGCCCAAAACCGGTGATGAATAGTCCACGAAACGGGTCAGAATTGGCCAAAACCGTAAGTGTTGATGACCGAAACGTAAACGCACCCCAC
>NW_021184682.1:0-1359 GCF_002162155.2 Triticum dicoccoides
GAGAACAATGTAGACATGACCGAGACACGTCTCCGGTCAATAACCAATAGCGGGACCTGGATGCCCATATTGGCTCCTACATATTCTACGAAGATCTTTATCGGTCAGACCGCATAACAACATACGTTGTTCCCTTTGTCATCGGTATGTTACTTGCCCGAGATTCGATCGTCGGTATCCAATACCTAGTTCAATCTCGTTACCGGCAAGTCTCTTTACTCGTTCCGTAATACATCATCTCACAACTAACATATTAGTTGTAATGCTTGCAAGGCTTATGTGATGTGTATTACCGAGAGGGCCCAGAGATACCTCTCCGACAATCGGAGTGACAAATCCTAATCTCGAAATACGCCAACCCAACATCGACCATTGGAGACACCTGTAGTACTCCTTTATAATCACCCAATTACGTTGTGACGTTTGGTAGCACCCAAAGTGTTCCTTCGGCAAACGGGAGTTGCATAATCTCATAGTCATAGGAACATGTATAAGTCATGAAGAAAGCAATAGCAACATAATAAACGGTCAGGTGCTAAGCTAATGGAATGGGTCATGTCAATCAGATCATTCAACTAATGATGTGACCTCGTTAATCAAATAACAACTCATTGTTCATGGTCAGGAAACATAACCATCTTTGATTAACGAGCTAGTCAAGTAGAGGCATACTAGTGACACTCTGTTTGTCTATGTATTCACACATGTATTATGTTTCCGGTTAATACAATTCTAGCATGAATAATAAACATTTATCATGATATAAGGAAATAAATAATAACTTTATTATTGCCTCTAGGGCATATTTCCTTCAGTCTCCCACTTGCACTAGAGTCAATAATCTAGTTCACATCGCCATGTGATTTAACAGCAATAGTTCACATCACCATGTGATTAACACCCATAGTTCACATCGCTATGTGACTAACACCCAAAGTGTTTACTAGATTCAGTAATCTAGTTCACATCGCTATGTGATTAACACCCAAGGAGTACTAAGGTGTGATCATGTTTTGCTTGTGAGAGAATCTTAGTCAACGGGTATGTCATATACAGATCCGTAAGTATTTTGCGAATTCTATGTCTACAATGCTCTGCACGGAGCTACTCTAGCTAATTGCTCCCACTTTCAATATGTATCTAGATCAAGACTTAGAGTCATCTAGATTAGTGTCAAACTTGCATCGGCGTAACCTTTTACGACGAACCTTTTTCCATAATCGAGAAACATATCCTTATTCCACTAAGGACAATTTTGACCGCTCTCCAGTGATCTACTCCTAGATCACTATTGTACTCCCTTGCCAAACTCAGTGGTATGGCATACAATAGATCTGGTATACAGCATGGCATACTTTA
>NW_021184683.1:0-1215 GCF_002162155.2 Triticum dicoccoides
CCAGCCCACCTGGGGCTGGTCCCCTCCCACACTTGGCCCATGCAGCCCTCCGGGGCCGGTGGCCCCAGTTGGTGGACCCCCGGGACCCTCCCGGTGGTCCCGATACATTACCGATAAAACCCGAAACTTTTCCGGTGACCAAAACAGGACTTCCCATATATAAATCTTTACCTCCGGACCATTACGGAACTGCTCGTGATGTCCGGGATCTCATCCGGGACTCCGAACAACATTCGTTAACCACTTACAAACTTCCTTTATAACCCTAGCGTCATCGAACCTTAAGTGTGTAGACCCTACGGGTTCGGGAATCATGCAGACATGACCGAGACGTTCTCCGTTCAATAACCAACAGCGAGATATGGATACCCATGTTTGCTCCCACATGTTCCACGATGATCTCATCGGATGAACCACGATATCGAGGATTCGATCAATCCCGTATACAATTCCCTTTGTCTAGCGGTATTGTACTTGCCCGAGATTCGGTCGTCGGTATGCCGATACCTTGTTGAATCTCGTTACCGGCAAGTCTCTTTACTCGTTCCATAACACATCATCCCGTGATCAACCCCTTGGTCACATTGTGCACATTATGATGATGTCCTACCGAGTGGGCCCAGAGATACCTCTCCATTTACACGGAGTGACAAATTCCAGTCTCGATTCGTGCCAACCCAACAGACACTTTGGGAGATACCCGTAGTGCACCTTTATAGCCACCCAGTTACATTGTGACGTTTGGTACACCCAAAGCATTCCTATGGTATCCGGGAGTTGCACAATCTCATGGTCTAAGGAAATGATACTTGACATTAGAAAAGCTTTAGCATGCGAACTACACGATCTTTGTGCTAGGCTTAGGATTGGGTCTTATCCATCACATCATTCTCCTAATGATGTGATCCCGTTATCAATGACATCCAATGATATAATAGCTAATCATGGTCATAATAACAACTCATCATGATAATCATGATCAACATCATTATCATATCATCACCAACAACACTAACTAATAATCATCATAGTCATGACCACCAACACTATTTAATCATCATAGTCATAGTGTAGCTATCTAATCACCACCAACACTAGCTAATAATAATAATAATCATAGTCATTACCAACAACGCTAGTTATTTAATCATCATAGCCATAGTGTAGCACATCATCATCTTAAAACTCATTTTAGCTAGCTAATCACTCCTCATG
>NW_021184684.1:0-924 GCF_002162155.2 Triticum dicoccoides
GCAAGATGAAACAAATGGTCCATAGGATAACACTCTTCATGAATTAGTATCTCTTGAATATCACGATTTAATCCTCCCCAAAATCTATCCATAAAATCATCTTCACTTTCTTCTAAAGAGGAATGCAACAAGGTAGTTTGTAAATCATCATAATATTTTGTTACAGTTTCACTACCTTGTTTTAAGTGTTGCAACTTCTTAATCATGTCACGAGTATAATAAGCAGGGACGAAAGTATGTCGCATGGCAAGTTTCAAATCATCCCAAGTAGTAGGTATATAATCAGGGTGTAACCGACAATATTCACTCCACCAAACCAAAGCATAACCAGTGAAAGAACCAACCGCAACCTTAACCTTTTTATGTTCATTGAAATTATGGGAAGCAAATATATTTTTTATGTCGAACTCCCATTCAATATATAAAGCAGGTTTAAAATGGCCATTAAATGCTGGTATAGATACATTAACCTGATCGTGTGCATTTGGATGTTTGTGCACCTCTCGTGACGGTTGTGGTATTTGCAAAGGTGGTGGCACGTCTCCCGCGATCGACAAAGCCCATGAATTGACTCTGGATCCTGTCATGATTAGTAGAACAAGAAACAAAACCCAAAAATAATGTTCCTATAACTACTAGGATGTGGTGGTAAAACGCTCACAATAAAGCAAATATCAATGTCTTACAAGTTCTTACCATGCAGCAGGCGGTGATCGGCAACCAGCGGTGTCAAGTAACTCCGAATATTGAGTAAAGCGATTGCCAGGGGAGCGTACGTATACACGGTGTAGAAATATGTGGAGCTGGGTTGGCTATATATGGTAGCAAAAGATTAGCAATAATCAATTCAAAGATGCAATGTTGAATAAACGCTCAACGACGGTACTGTGCTGGTCCTAGGCTAGACCGGACTAGAGACGCGAG